>NC_042977.1:39031248-39168938 GCF_901001165.1 Salmo trutta
TGTCGGTGTGATGCGTGAAGAAACCGGGTGGCTGTACCGACTCTGACAACATATCCCTAGTGAGCCATGTTTCCGTGAAACAGAGAATGTTACAATCTCTGATGTCTCTGGAATGCTACCCTTGCTCGAATTTCGTCTACCTTGTTGTCAAGAGACTGGATATTGGCGAGTGGTATACTCGGGAGCGGTGAGCGATGTGCCTGTCTACGGAGCCTGACCAGAAGACCGCTCCGTCTGCCCCTTCTGTGGCGCCGTTGTTTTGGGTCGCCTAATGGGATCAGATCCATTGTCCTGAGTGGTGGTCCGAACAGAGGATCCGCTTCGGGAAAGTCATTTTCCTGGTCATAATGTTGGTAAGTTGACGTTGCTCTTATATCCAATAGTTCTTCCCAGCTGTATGTAATAATACTTAAGATTTCCTGGGGTAACAATGTCAAAAATAATACATAAAAAACAAGAACGCGAAGCGAGGCGACCATTTAAGAAAATAACTGTTAAAACTGTTAAATCCCTGTGGATTGATGAGGAATTGAACAATTGTATGGTTGAGAGGGATGAGAGGGATGAGGCAAAAGGAATGGCAAATAGGTCTGGCTGCACAACCAATTGGCATATGTATTGCAAATTGAGAAATCATGTGACTAATCTGAATAAAAAGAAAAAGAATCTACACTATGAAACAAAGCTGAAATTAAATAAAAATGACAGTAAAAAGCTTTTGAGCACCTTAAATGAAATTTTGGGAAAAAAGGCAAACTCAGCTCCATCATTCATTGAATCACAAAACCAACTGATATTGCCAACTACTTTAATGATTTTTTCATTGGCAAGATTAGCAAACTTAGGCATGGCATGCCAGCAACAAACGCTGACACTTATGAAAGACAAGCATTGTAATTTAGAATTCCGTAAATTGAGTGTGAAAGAGGTGAAAAAAGGATTGTTGTCTATCAACAATGACAAGCCACCTGGGTCTGACAACTTGGATGTAAAATTACTGAGGACAATATTGCCATCTTTACTGGCTAAAATAGCAGACCAATCAGCCTGTTACCAACCCTTAGTAAACTTTTGGAAAAAACTGTTTTTGACCAGATACAATGCTGTTTTACAGTAAACCAATTGACAACAAACTTTCAGCCTGCTTATAGGGAAGGACATTCAACAAGCACAGCACTTACACAAATGACTGATGATTGGCTGAGAGAAACTGATGATAAAAATATTGTGGTTGCTGTTTTGTTAGACTTCAGTGTGGCTTTAGACATTAGATCATAGTCTTCTGCTGGAAAAATGTATGTGTTATAGCTTTCACCCCCTGTCATATAGTGGATAAAGAGTTACCTGGCTAACAGAACACAGAGGGTGTTCTTTAATGGAAGCCTCTCCAACATAATCCAGGTAGAATCCGAAATTCCCCAGGGCAGCTTTCTAGGCCCATTACTTTTTTCAATGTTTACTAATGACCTTCCACTGACTTTGAGTAAAGCCAGAGTGTCTATGTATGCGGATGACTCAACACTATACATGTCAGCTACTACAGTGACTGAAATGACTGCAACACTTAACAAAGAGTTGCAGTTAGTTTCAGAGTGGGTGGCAAGGAATAAGTATGTCTAAAACTAAAAGCATTGTATTTGGGACAAATCATTCTCTAAACCCTAAACCTCAACTAAGTCTTGTAATAAATCATGTGGAAATTGAGCAAGTTGAGGTGACTAAACTGCTTGGAATAACCCTAGATTGTAAACTGTCATGGTCAAAACATATTGATACAACAGTAGCTAAGATGGGGAAAAGTCTGTCCATAATAAAGCACTGCTCTATCTTCTTAACAACACTATCAACAAGATGGGTCCTATAGGCCTTAGTTTTGTCACACCTGAACTACTGTTCAGTCGTGTGGTCAGGTGCCACAAAAAAGGACATAGGGAAATTGCAATTGGCTAAGAACAGGGCAGCACAGCTGGCCCTTGGATGTACACAGATAGCTAATATTAATTATATGCATGTCAAATCTCTCCTGGCTCAAAGTGGAAGAGAGATTGACTTCATCACTACTTGCATTTGTGAGAGGTATTGACATGTTGAATGCACCTGAGCTGTCTGTCTAAACTACTGGCACACAGCTCGGGCACCCATGTATACCCCACAATACTTGCCACAAGAGGTCCAGTCACAGTCCCCAGGTCCAGAACAGACAATGGGAGGCGCACAGTACTACATAGAGCCATGACTACATGGAACTCTATTCCACATCAAGTAACGGATGCAAGCAGTACAATTAGATTTAAGAAACAAATAAAAATACACCTTATGGAACAGCGGGGATTGTGAAGCAACACAAACATAGGCATGAACATATGCATATACACCCACCCACACGATAACATACGCACTATATACACACGTACACATGGATTTAGTACTGTAGATATGTGGTAGTGGTGGAGTAGGGAACCGGGGGGCACACAGTGTGTTGTGAAATCTGTGAATGTATTGTAATGTTTTTAAAAGTGTATAAACTGCCTTATTTTTGCTGGACCCCAGGCAGAGTAACTGCTGCCTTGGGGATCCATAAAGATAAATACAAATAGTCCATGACTTACTCTAAGTAACCGCTCGGTAACCTGAGGTCACCCTCACAGGTTCTGTCACCCGCCTCATCTCCTGCTGGGTCTGCCCCAGACCGTAATCACAGCGAACTACCCACTGTTAATATCAGCCAAATAATCATCCTACCCGACTTCAAGAGGAATATAAAGGAATATGTAGGATGTGACCAGCTGAACTTTTTGTCACATTCAATATAGAAAACTCCAACTACAGGTCAATTAAGTGTTGGAAATATCTAAGAGCCGGTCTGTTTGAGACAGCCCTTTCACAGACTCTCCTTGACAACCAGACAACCAACCATTCCACTACTGGCGTATCCCCAGCATCATTCAGGCTGAGATAACATTCCAGTTAGTCAATGGGTCTCATTGGCATGCAAGCTTAATGTGCTGAGGGCCTGCTCCCAACTGCTGTAGAAATGGAAACTGATCACCAGCACAGCCCCAATACCGCGCCGGTCATACAGGAAGGAAACAGCCCTTGTCGCTGCAGCTTGCCCAGAATGACCAGCTAGTTGTGCATCATGGTCAGGCCCCAGAAATACCACCACGACCCCAGAATGACCAGCTAGCTGTTCAACCTGATTAGACCCCAGAACTACAACCACTACCCCAGAATGACCAGTTAGCTGTTCAACCTGATTAGGCCCCAGAACTACAACCACTACCCCAGAATGACCAGCTAGCTGTTCAACCTGATCAGGCCCCAGAACTACAACCACTACCCCAGAATGACCAGCTAGCTGTTCAACCTGATCAGGCCCCAGAACTACAACAACTACCCCAGAATGACCAGCTAGCTGTTCAACCTGATCAGGCCCCAGAACTACAACCACTACCCCAGAATGACCAGCTAGCTATTCAACCTGATTAGGCCCCAGAACTACAACCACTACCCCAGAATGACCAGTTAGCTGTTCAACCTGATCAGGCCCCAGAAATACAACCACTACCCCAGAATGACCAGCTAGCTGTTCAACCTGATCAGGCCCCAGAACTACAACCACTACCCCAGAATGACCAGCTAGCTATTCAACCTGATTAGACCCCAGAACTACAACCACTACCCCAGAATGACCAGCTAGCTGTTCAACCTGATTAGACCCCAGAACTACAACCACTACCCCAGAATGACCAGTTAGCTGTTCAACTTGATTAGACCCCAGAACTACAACCACTACCCCAGAATGACCAGTTAGCTGTTCAACCTGATTAGGCCCCAGAACTACAACCACTACCCCAGAATGACCAGTTAGCTGTTCAACCTGATTAGGCCCCAGAACTACAACCACTACCCCAGAATGACCAGCTAGCTGTTCAACCTGATTAGACCCCAGAACTACAACCACTACCCCAGAATGACCAGTTAGCTGTTCAACCTGATTAGACCCCAGAACTACAACCACTACCCCAGAATGACCAGTTAGCTGTTCAACCTGATTAGACCCCAGAACTACAACCACTACCCCAGAATGACCAGTTAGCTGTTCAACCTGATTAGGCCCCAGAACTACAACCACTACCCCAGAATGACCAGTTAGCTGTTCAACCTGATTAGACCCCAGAACTACAACCACTACCCCAGAATGACCAGTTAGCTGTTCAACCTGATTAGACCCCAGAACTACAACCACTACCCCAGAATGACCAGTTAGCTGTTCAACCTGATTAGACCCCAGAACTACAACCACTACCCCAGAATGACCAGTTAGCTGTGCAACCAGGTTAGGCCCCAGAACTACAGTCACTACTGGCTACTTTTTCTCCTCACCCTGATAGGACACACTAATGTTCTGGTCACCTCAAAGACTTGGAATCAACCTCACACACTTAGTTTCAGTGGGGAAAAGAGGGCAAATGTTAGAGCTGTACACATACACTACTAGAGTGGCTGACTGTTGTATTACAGGTTTCCTGTAACTTGGTTACGCTACTATGTGCTTGTGTAGCGGACAACATGAACACACATTGAAAAGCTAGTTGGCTTCAGCTATTCAAACACAACAGAGGCATGGCAGTACCACTCATAATCCTAGTTATACCAAAAGCTATTTTATTTATTTATTTAATCCTTATTTTACCAGGTAAGTTGACTGAGAACACATTCTCATTTACAGCAACAACCTGGGGAATAGCTACAGGGGAGAGGATACAAAATAAATCAGGGCATTTTATATGCAGGCGAAGACCTAGTTAAATAAAGGTTAAATAAAATAAATAAAAGGTGTCTGAGTGTAATTATGTTGGCCATAATGGATTCAAAATACAACTGATTTACACCAAAACAGTCTTTACGGACATTAAAAAAATTACTCTCATCTACAAAATTCATATTTGCACGTGATTTGACCTCTATCAAATGGTATTATGGCAGCCATATTGGATTTTGGACGCCATCTTGGATTTGAGGCATAATCCAGGCTGGCATCAAAAATAATCTGTGCTGACTCCCTGACTAAATTGCAAGAGTAGGGGCAGTGGTGTAAAGTACTTAAATAAAAATACTTTAAAGTACTACTAATGTTGTTTTTTGGAGTATCTGTACTCTACTATTTATATTTTTGTCAACTTTTACTTTTACTTCACTACATTCCTAAAGAAAATCATGCACTTCTTACCACATGCGTTTAGCCTGACAGAAAAATGGTCCAAATCACACACTTCAAGAGAACATCCCTGGTCATCCTTTTTGCCTTTTATCTGAGGGACTCACTCAACACAAATGCTTCGTTTGTAAATGATGTCTGAGTGTTAGTGTGCCCCTGGCTATCCGTCAATAAAATAACAAGAACATTGTGCCGTCTGGTTTGCATAATATAAAGAATTTGAAATGGTTTATACTTTTACTTTTGATACTTAAGTACATTTTAGCAACTCCATTTACTTGAGCCATTTTCTATTAAGGTATCTTTACTTTTATTCAGGTATGACAATTGAATACTTTTTCCACCACTGAGTATAGGCTAAAAATATTAAAATCATTCAAGGAACCTTGGACCCCAAAAAATATAGTTTCGATATCTGAGCCCACTTGTTTTCCTTAGAGCAGTTTACAATAGCCACACCATCAAAAAACATATAACTGTATGTATTTTTTGTCAGGCAGGACCACACACCACTGAATGAAAGGACTTTTGACTTGGAAAGTTGTTAATCAGCTACCAAAAAAAAGCTTACATTCATCATAAATATTAATAGCTGATATTTCCATCTGTTGTATCTCTGTGTTTACAGGTCTGTATTTCCAAGATGCAGTAAAATATCCTAATGTTTGTTTGTGTATGTTGGCCAAACCACTGATTACTTGTATTGCACATTTTAGAGATATCAGAGCTTGCGATATTGGGTTACATGAGCTTATGTGGCCCAACCCTCCTACAGCCAGGCATTATTATGCACTTTTAGAGTTTAGGGGTTGTGTCAGAATATCTAGATATTATACCACTTTTGCAGTCAAATATTTTTACACAACAATCCATTTCATAAATGCGGAGACATTAGAAGTGAAAAAACATAGTAGGGGTATCAACAACAAAAAAATGCAAGCCTTGGGGACTAGCCTATACTGAGATGCACCCATAGTAATATACTCTAATCACGTCTAATCAGAGTATTTCTGTGCATCAGGTCAACAGCAACAGTGTGCTTCCTCATTGACAAAATATACTTTATTTTGACAGACACTCATATATAAAGAATCATAATCATACCTTGTGTTATTTCCCACTCTCCTTTCTCACTCAGTGACTGATGCGATCTCACTCCTTGCAAAGAAAATGGCTTTAGAATAAGTGTTTTTTTTACTTATTTCTGTCAGTATCAAGGTTAAACGGCAAACAAGGCATCTAGAGTTAAAAGGAATAGAGAATTCTATATTGAACTGATTCCTGGGGGGTTACCACTAACTGAGTAGTACATCTGCAAAGCTACTAAGAGATTTTCCCTTTCTATTTTTTTCACCATTACAGTCTTGCACTGTAAAAAACATTATTGATAAATGGCATCAGATTATCTAAATATTGTCAATACATTGGATTATTGCAATATATTGTTATTGAAGTTGGACATTTATCAAATATTCTCCATGTCTGTGGCCTACACATAATTTAATGTTTAAACCCAATCATTACTCACCGCTCAATTGAACTTTTCTTGATTTAGAAGATTGCGCCGAAAATCAGGTGTAAATTCAAATTTGACATGCAATGATTGCTATATGCTCTTTTTAAGCGGCTGTAAAGTAGTTTCTATCTAAACTTTAATAGAGGAAGTATATGTCAGTCAAATAAAAAGACTATCTGGGGTAGCTCAATTTGCATGTTTAGCTTTGTGATTATGTGATAGGGCCCCAGACATCAGCCCTTCTCTCTATTGTCACGGAGATAGCATTGTTGCCATGTCAACAGGGCAGCAGTGGGAGTGTGACTTATATAACTAGGCCAAGACTAAACCACATGCTAGCAGTGTACTGGCTGCTCTCTGTGTTCAAGCACAATAAAGAAAGTACTGAGGTTTGGAGGGTGTTCTTTCACCAGAGTATCTTCAGATGTGAAAGGTGACTTGACTGAACTCTTTCCTATGAAACTGAAATGGTTGAAATAATCACTCTGAAACAGTTTTTTGGGTTTAGGTGGTCTACATGTAAATGTAAGACGTGGTAAAATATGTGTCACATATTGCAAAGCTGTATTTTCATCTCAACCATTTCACCTCTCCACATTCAGGACTTTTTCTTCCATTCCTTTTTGTCTTATGCAATATCTCCTAAAGGGACAATTTCCATCAGGAGTGTTGAAGTGGAAAAACAGGTTAGCGGAGAGACCAGGGTAGAGGTCAAATCCAGCCCCAATCATCCCCAACAGCAAGGTTGTTTATATTACAGTTTTTCCCACAAAACACGTTTGCTGAAACAACATCTCAGGCACTCAAAACTCTAAACACAAAACATAAAACAGTTAGCATATTTCCCCAAACTCCACCGACATCTTGCAATATGAAACACAGCAATCAAAATCATGTACTCCCTGCTCAAAATGAAACTCTGCTTACAAATGAGACACACACACACACACACATCAAATGAATCTAACTTAGTGACAACCGAGATCACACCAATGTGATACATTCAAAACACTACTATCAGAACCTATTTCAGTGTAAAGACTAAGATCAAATCAAATTGTATGTCACATGCGCCGAATACAACAGTTGTAGACCTTACAGTGAAAGAAATGCTTACTTACAAGCCCTTAACCAACAATGCAGTATTAAGAAAAAATAAGTGTGAAGTAAAAAATAGATAAAAATAACAGTAACAACAATTAAAGAGCAGCAGTAAAATAACAATAGTGAGGCTACAGCGAGGGAAAATAGTATTTGACCCCCTGCTGATTTTCTATGTTTGCCCTCTGACAAAGAAATTATCAGTCTATAATTTTAATGGTAGGTTTATTTGAACAGTGAGAGACAGAATAACAACAACAAAAATCCAGAAAAACGCATGTCAAAAATGTTATAAATTGATTTGCATTTTCATGAGGGAAATAAGTATTTGACCCCTCTGCAAAACATGACTTAGTACTTGGTGGAAAAACCCTTGTTGGCAATCACAGAGGTCAGACGTTTCTTGTAGTTGGCCACCAGGTTTGCACACATCTCAGGAGGGATTTTGTCCCACTCCTCTTTGCAGATCTTCTCCAAGTCATTAAGGTTGAGGCTGACGTTTGGCAACTCAGACCTTCAGCTCCCTCCACAGATTTTCTATGTGATTAAGGTCTGGAGACTGGCTAGGCCACTAGAGGAACTTAATGTGCTTCTTCTTGAGCCACTCCTTTATTGCCTTGGCCGTGTGTTTTGGGTCATTGTCATGCTGGAATATCCATCCACGACCCATTTTCAATGCCCTGGCTGAGGGAAGGAGGTTTTCACCCAAGATTTGACGGTACATGGCCCCGTCCATCGTCCCTTTGATGCGGTGAAGTTGTCCGGTCCCCTTAGCAGAAAAACACCCCCAAAGCATAGTGTTTCCACCTCCATGTTTGACGGTGGGGATGGTGTTCTTGGGGTCATAGGCAGCATTCCTCCTCCTCCAAACATGGCGAGTTGAGTTGATGCCAAAGAGCTCCATTTTAGTCTCATCTGACCACAACACTTTCACCCAGTTGTCCTCTGAATCATTCAGATGTTCATTGGCATACTTCAGACGGGCATGTATATGTGCTTTCTTGAGCAGGGGGACCTTGCGGGCGCTGCAGGATTTCAGTCCTTCGCAGTGTAGTGTGTTACCAATTGTGTCCCAGCTGCCATTGGCAAGATCCTCCCGTGTAGTTCTGGGCTCATTCTTCACCATTCTCATGATCATTGCAACTCCACGAGGTGAGATCTTGCATGGAGCCCCAGGCCGAGGGAGATTGACAGTTATTTTGTGTTTCTTCCATTTGCGAAAATTCGCACCAACTGTTGGTACCTTCTCACCAAGCTGCTTGGCGATGGTCTTGTAGCCCATTCCAGCCTTGTGTAGGTCTACAATCTTGTCCCTGACATCCTTGGAGAGCTCTTTGCTCTTGGCCATGATGGAGAGTTTGGAATCTGATTGATTGATTGCTTCTGTGGACATGTGTCTTTTATACAGGTAACAAACTGAGATTAGGAGCACTCCCTTTAAGAGTGTGCTCCTAATCTCAGCTCGTTACCTGTATTAAAGACACCTGGGAGACAGAAATCTTTCTGATTGAGAGGGGGTCAAATACTTATTTCCCTCATTAAAATGCAAATCAATTTATAACATTTTTGACATGGGTTTATCTGAATTTTTTTGTTGTTATTCTGTCTCTCACTGTTCAAATAAACCTACCATTAAAATTATAGACTGATCATTTCTTTGTCAGTGGGCAAACGTACAAAAGCAGCAGGGGATCAAATACTTTTTTCCCTCACTGTATATACAGGGGGAACCGGTACAGAGTCAATGTACCGGTACAGAGTCAAGAGATCTTCTGTTGAATCTGACAATTAATCTTGATGGTTGATCAGTCGTCTCAAATAAAACTGGGAAGGACCTCGGCGTTACTCTGGGCCCTGATCTCTCTTTTGACGAACATGTCAAGACTGTTTCAAGGACCGCTTTTTCCATCTATGTAACATTGCAAAAATAAGATACTTTCTGTCCAAAAATGATGCAGAAAAATTTATCCATGCTTTTGTCACTTCTAGGTTAGACTACTGCAATGCTCTACTTTCCGACTAACCGGATAAAGCACTAAATAAACTTTAGTTAGTGCTAAACACAGCTGCTAGAATCTTGACTAGAACCAAAACATTTGATCATATTACTCCAGTGCTAGCCTCTCTACACTGGCTTCCTGTTAAGGCAAGGGCTGATTTCAAGGTTTTACTGCTAACCTTCAAAGTATTACATGGGCTTGCTCCTACTTATCTTTCCGATTTGGTCCTGCCGTACATACCTACACGTACGCTACGGTGACAAGACGCAGGCCTCCTTACTGTCCCTAGAATTTCTAAGCAAACAGCTGGATGCAGGGCTTTCTCCTATAGAGCTACATTTTTAAGGAATGGTCTGCCTACCCATGTGAGAGACGCAGACTCGGTCTCAACCTTTAAGTCGTTATTGAATACTCATCTCTTCAGTAGGTCCTATGATTGAGTGTAGTCTGGCCCAGGAGTGTGAAGGTGAATGAAAAGGCATTGGAGAAACGATCCACCCTTGCTGTCTCTGCCTGGCCAGTTCCCCTCTCTCCAGTGGGATTCTCTGCCTCTAACCCTACTACTGGGGCTGAGTCACTGTCTTACTGGTGCTCTTCCATGCCGTCCCTAGGAGGGGTGCGTCACTTGAGTGGGTTGAGTCAATGACGTGATCTTCCTGTCCGGGTTGGCGCCCCCCCTTGGGTTGTGCCGTGGCGGAGATCTTTGTGGGGTATACTCGGCCTTGTCTCAGGATGGTAAGTTGGTGGTTGAAGATATCCCTCTAGTGGTGTGGGGGCTGTGCTTTGGCAAAGTGGGTGGAGTTATATCCTGCCTGGTTGGTCCTGTCCGGGGGTAACGTCGGACGAGGCCACAGTGTCTCCCGACCCTTCCTGTCTCAGCCTCCAGTATTTATGCTGCAGTAGTTTATGTGTTGGGGGGCTAGGGTCAGTCTGTTATATCTGGAGTATTTCTCCTGTCTTATCCGGTGTCCTGTGTGAATTTAACTATGCTCTCTCTAATTCTCTCTCTTTCTTTCTTTCTTTCTCTCTTTCTTTCTTTCTTTCTTTCTTTCTTTCTTTCTCTCTCTCGGAGGACCTGAGCCCTAGGACCATGCCTCAGGACTACCTGGCCTGATGACTCCTTGCTGTCCCCAGTCCACCTGGCCGTGCTGCTGCTCCAGTTTCAACTGTTCTGACCTGTTCACCGGATGTGCTACCTGTCCCAGACCTGCTGTTTTCAACTCTCTAGAGACAGCAGGAGAGGTAGAGATATTCTGAATGATTGGCTATGAAAAGCCCACTGACATTTACTCCTGAGGTGCTGACCAGACCCCTCGACAACCACTGTGATTATTATTATTTGACCTTGCTGGTTATCTATGAACATTTGAACATCTTGGCCATGTTCTGTTATAATCTCCACCCGGCACAGCCAGAAGAGGACTGGCCACCCCTCATAGCCTAGTTCCTCTCTAGGTTTCTTCCTAGGTTCTGGCCATTCTAGGGAGTTTTTCCTAGCCACCGTGCTTCTACACCTGCATTGCTTGCTGTTTGGGGTTTTAGGCTGGGTTGCTGTACAACACTTTGTGATATCAGCTGATGTAAGAAGGGTTTTATTAATACATTTGATTGAATTTGATTGATGTTCAGGGGTACAGGTTAGTCACGGTAATTGAGGTAACATGTACATGTAGGTAGAGTTAAAGTGACTATGCATAGATAATAAACTATAGTGCCTGGCGGTTGGAGGCCAAGCAGTTGCCACACCAGGCAGTGATGCAACCAGTCAGGATGCTCTCGATGGTGCAGCTGTAGAATATTTTGAGTATCTGAGGACCCATGCCAAATCTTTTCAGTCTCCTGCGGAAGAATAGGCTTTGTCGTGCCCAAATCACAACTGACTTGGTGTGTTTGGACCATGTTAGTTTGTTGGTGATGTGGACACCAAGGAACTTGAAGCTCTCAACCTGCTCCACTACAGCCCGTCGATGAGAATGGGGGCATGCTCCGTCCTCCTTTTCATGTAGTCCACAATCATCTCCTTTGTCTTGATCACGTAGAGGGAGAGGTTGTTGTCCTGGCACCACACGGCCAGGTCTCTGACCTCATCCCTATAGGTTGTCTCATCGTTTTCGGTGATCAGGGCTACCAATGCTGTGTCATTGGCAAACTTAATGATGGTGTTGGGGTTGTGCCTGGCCATGCAGTCATGAGTGAACAGGGAGTACAGGAGGGGACTGAGCACGCACCCCTGAGGGGCCCCCGTGTTGAGGATCAGTATGGCGGATGTGTTGTTACCTAACCTTACCACCTGGGGGCGGCCCATCAGGAAGTCCAGGATCCAGTTTCAGAGGGAAGTGTTTAGTCCCAGAGTCCTTAACTTAGTGATGAGCTTTGAGGGCACTATGGTGTTGAACACTGATCTAAAGTCAATGAATTGCATTCTCACATAGGTGTTCCTTTTGTCCAGGTGGGAAAGGGCAGTCTGCAGTGCAATAGAGATGGCATCATCTGTGGATCTGTTGGGGCGGTATGCAAATTGGAGTGGGTCTAGGGTTTTTGGGATAATGGTGTTGATGTGAGCCATGACCAGCCTTTCAAAGCTCTTCATGGCTACAGACGTGAGTGCTACGGGTCGGTAGTAATTTAGGCTGGTTACCTTAGTGTTCTTGGGCACAGGTGGTCTGTTTGAAACATGATGGTAATACAGTCTCAGTCAGGGACATGATGAAAATGTCAGTGAAGACACTTGCCAGAGTACATGTCCTGGTAATCCATCTGGCCCAGTGGCCTTATGAATGTTGACCTGTTTAAAGGTCTTATTCAAGTTGGCTACGGAGAGCATGATCACACAGTCGTCCAGAACAGCTAATGCTCTCATGCATGTTTCAGGGTGACTTGCCTCGAAGCAAGCATAGAAGTAATTTAGCTCGTCTGGCAGGCTTGTATCATTAGGCAGCTCGCAGCTGTGCTTCCCTTTGTAGTCTGTAATAGTCTGCAAGCCCTGCCACATCCGACGAGCGTCGGTGCCGGTGTAGTACGATTCAATCTTAGTCCTGTATTGATGCTTTGCCTGTTTGATGGTTTGCCGGAGGGCATATTGGGATTTCTTATAAGCTTCCGGGTTAGAATCCTGCTCCTTGAAGGTAGCAGCTCTACCCTTTAGCTCAGTACAGATGTTGCCTGTAATCCATGGCTTCTGGTTGGGGTATGTGCGTACAGTCACTGTGGGGACAACGTCATTGATGCACTTATTGATGAAGCCAGTGACTGATGTGTACTCCTCAATGCCATCGGAAGAATCCCAGAACAGATTCCAGTCTGTGCTAGCAAAACAGTCCTGTAGCTTAGCATCTGCTTCGTCAGACCACTTTTTTATTGACCGAGTCACTGGTACTTCCTGCTTTAGCTTTTGCTTGTAAGCAGGAATCAGGAGGATATAATTATGGTCAGATTTGCCAAATGGAGGGCGAGGGAGAGCTTTGTACGCGCCTCTGTGTGTGGAGTATAGGTGGTCTAGAGTTGTTTTCCCTCTGGTTACACATTTAACATGCTGATAGAAGTTAGGTAAAACGGATTTAAGTTTCCCTGCATTACAGTTTTTCCCAATTGTTAACATACATTTGCTGAAACTACATCTCAGGTACTCAAAACTCTAAACACAAAACACAAAACTGTTAGCCAATTTCCCCAAAACCCACAGACATCTTGCAAAATGAAACACAGCAATCAAAATCATGTACTCCCTGCTCAAAATGAAACTGCATACAAATGAGACACACACACACATTAAATTAATCTAACTTAGTGACAACCGAGATCACACTAATGTGATACATTCAAACACTACTATCAGAACCTATTTCATTGTAAAGACTAAGATGATGTTGTTATACTGTATTGTTTGTGTACTCAAACAAGAAACATTTTAGTTTTATATTTCAACATGACTCAATACATGTCAAACAGCATACTTTAAGCACACAAACAGTGAAAATGCAAACATACAGTAAATTTATTTTGCATATGCAAAGGAAGAAAAATAGGCATATTTGTACTACATACTGTATGTTAGATCAATTGTAGGCAATAGATAAAGAGAAATACAGTATAAATACAGTAAAAGTCAAGAAACAAATATTCCATTGCGAAAACAAAATCAGTCATGTCTTGAGTTTTGGTTCGGCTAGAGATTTTCATCAACATTACATGCGGTGTTGTCATTGGCCAGACAGTGGAGGAAATATCTTCTGGCATGACGCATCTGGAATATGGACTCTGCTGGAATGTCACCACAGGCCTCCTCCATTGCCTGGAGAAAGGCCATACGTTCATGGGGTTTGCAATCATACACCTTCCACCGCCATGCTGAAGACAAATCCTCAATGGGGTTAAGAAATGGGGAATATGGTGGGAGACAGAGAATTGTAAACCTGGGATGGTCATGTAACCAGATACGAACCTGAGCAGCCCGATGGAAACTCACGTTGTCCCAAATCAGAACATACATTTGCTGCTCAGGATCACCTGGTCCTCTCTGCTCTTGCTGAAAAATATTGTCATGTAAAGTGTTCAGGAAATTGTTGTATGGTCCAAGGGTGGCAAGGCAGTGGAGGACCCCATTGTGGCTCATAGCGGAGCATATGGTGACATTTCTCCCACGCTGGCCAGGTACAGTAACTCAGTGATGGCACGTTGACCAATGATGTTCCTTCCTCTCCTCCTCAACTTCACTAAATTGAATCAAGCCTCATTTATGAGTATGAGTTCCTGGGGGATGGGACTTGCATCCATCTCCATGATTCTCTAAAATGACAGTAAATACTGTAATTGCTATAGTAAAGTTCATTGGAAACATCAATGATTCTCTAATGTTTTAAGAGTATAATACTACTACATTACTTACACATTACTTGCACATATTCGTACCGTTTATCCTTCACTCTTTGGGAATTCCTTTCAAATGGAACGCTGTAGATTTGCTTCATCCGGAGATTTGTTTCTTAAGGATGCAGTCTATGGTTGATAAGCTCACTCTGATGTTATGGAAGATGGCAGGGTATTCAATAATCTGCTGTTGGATTTCCCGCAGTCTCATGGCATTTTCAACTACCATTTGCACAATTACAGCCTCCTGTTAGTCTGTAAATAGATGCGTTCTACCACCACGTGCTTGTCATCTTTCAGTTCTACAAAATCAAAATAGCATACAGTACAATGAACACTACAGTAATACAGTGTACAAGATATACATGTTACAAAGTAGTATAGCTCCCAAATTCATACATCAAACATTGACTTTGTTTCCCCTTACAGTATGTATTGGAATCTACAGTCTTTACTGTGCCTTATGTTGTACTACTGTCAAGTAGTAAAAGTAGTAGATTGGTCCAATGTCTGCAGTACATACCTATTCTCATTTTGGAACGTTCGGATGATGGATGCTACGGTGAAGCGGCTCAGATTGGGCAGCACTCTCTGCCCAGCCTCTCTCAAGGTCAAATCATGGTTGACCACATGGTCCACCACAGTCACCCGAATTTCCTCAGATATTACTCTCCTTGCTCTTGATCTTCCTCCACCTCCACCTCTACCGCTACTTCTACCCCCGTCTCCAACTCTACCTCCATCTCCACCTCCACCTCCAGCTCCACCTCCACTTCTACCTCCACCTCCACCTCCACCTCCATCCCACCCCACCTCCACCTCTACCTATACCTCCACCTCCATCCCACCTCCACCTATACCTCCACCTCCAGTTCCACCTCCACTTCTACCTCTACCTCCACCTCCACCTCCAGCTTCAACTCCATCCCACCTCTACCTATACCTTCACCTCCACCTCTACCTCAACCTCCAGCTCCACCTCCACTTCCACCTCCACCTCTACCTCTAACTCCACTTCCACCTCTACCTCCAGCTCCACCTTCAGCTCCACCTCCAGCTCCACCTCCATCCCACCTCAACCTCCACCTGCAGCTCTACCTCCATCCCTCCTCCATCCCACTTCTACCTACACCTCCAGCTCCACCTCCATCCCACCTCCACATCTACCTATATCTCCACCTCCACTTCTACCTCTACCTCTACCTCCACCTCCAGCTCCATCTCCATCCCTCCTCCATCCCACTTCTACCTCCACCTCCACATCTACCTATATCTCCACCTCCACTTCTACCTCTACCTCCACCTCCAGCTCCACCTCCAGCTTCACCTTCACTTCTACCTCCATCTCCACCTCCACCTCTACCTCCACCTCCACCTCCAGCTCCACCTCCATCCCACCTCCACATCTACCTATATCTCCACCTCCACTTCTACCTCTACCTCCACCTCCAGCTCCATCTCCATCCCTCCTCCATCCCACTTCTACCTCCACCTCCACGTCCAGCTCCACCTCCATCCCACCTCCACATCTACCTATATCTCCACCTCCACTTCTACCTCTACCTCCACCTCCAGCTCCATCTCCATCCCACCTCTACCTCCACCTCTACCTCCACCTCCAGCTTCACCTTCACTTCTACCTCCATCTCCACCTCCACCTCTACCTATACCTCCACCTCCATCCCACCTCCACCTCCATCCCACCTCCACCTCCATCCCATCTCCACCTATACCTCCACCTCCACCTCCACCTCCAACATCCCACCCCCACCTCCACCCCACCTCCATTCCTCCTCCATCCCACTTCTACCTCCACCTCCAAATCCACTTCCAGCTCCACCTCCATCCCACTTCTACCTCCACCTCCACCTCCATCCCACCTCCATCCCACCTCCACCTATACCTCCATCTCCACCTCTTCCCCCACCTCCATCTCCACTTCAACCTCCACCTCCACTTCTACCCCCACTTCCATCCCTCCTCCATCCCACTTCTACATCCACCTCCACCTCCAGCTCCACCTCTACCTATATCTCCACCTCCACTTCTACCTCTACCTCCACCTCCAGCTCCATCTCCATCCCACCTCTACCTCCACCTCTACCTCCACCTCCAGCTTCACCTTCACTTCTACCTCCATCTCCACCTCTACCTATACCTCCACCTCCACCTCCATCCCACCTCCACCTCCATCCCATCTCCACCTATACCTCCACCTCCAACATCCCACCCCCACCTCCACCCCCACCTCCATTCCTCCTCCATCCCACTTCTACCTCCACCTCCAAATCCACTTCCAGCTCCACCTCCATCCCACTTCTACCTTCACCTCTACCTCTACCTCCACCTCCACCTCCACCTATACCTCCACCTCCATCTCCACCTCTTCCCCCACCTCCATCTCCACTTCAACCTCCACCTCCACCTCTACCCCCAACTCCATCCCTCCTCCATCCCACTTCTACCTCCACATCCACCTCCAGCTCCACCTCATCCCACTTCTACCTCCACCTCCAGCTCCACCTCCACTTCTACCTCCACCTCCAGCTCCATCTCCATCAAACCTCTACCTCCACCTCTACCTCCACCTCCATCTCCCTCCCACCTCCACCTCCACCTCCACCTCCAGCTCCAGCTCCAGCTCCAGCTCCAACTCCATTAAAAGGATTACTTACCAAACCAAACGTAATACTAATTAGTGTCCTGGATTTACATTTACTAGGTTTCGTCTAGTCTATGAGACATGGCTGGTAATGTGCATGCCCACTGGCATGTGGACACGCCCAACCACTGCCCCCAGCTATGGGATAATAGCCAGTTAAAGAGCTCCAAGCATCAAAGGGTGGAGTACAATGGCCGGAAGCAAATGTCTGGAGGATCTGTGCCCCCTGATCTACTCTGATGCTCCAGGACTTGGGGAGATTGAGGGGAAAAAGACGGTAACTGTTACCCTCTAGTTTTCCAATTGTTAAAAGTATCAATTGTCCTTTATTCCTATCCTTATATCCATTTATATGCCTTGTTTCTATCAGTTATCATTAATGTTTGTTTTAGTCTGTTTTAAGCTGTGGGGAGGAAGAGGCCTCTTCCCTCAAGAGGGTTTAGAGCAAGATAGAGTAAGTGGTTCTTGCAGCTGACTCCCTTCCTGCAGTGGTGGCCTCTGTGTGTAGGTCACACTGTAATCTTTTGTAATTTATGTTTAATTTAGCTGATAGTCCTTGAACATCCAAAAGGACATGTGTTAAAAACACAGGTTTAGCAACATTAGAGACAAGGACTATAGAAAGTACAGTACTTTACTCCCTTGTTCAGCTTCCCAAGACAGGCCTGTGGTCCTAAATCCTTTGTGGTTGAATCAGAGGTAAAGGTTAAAGTTTAACGGACACCTAAACCATGTTGTCCTGTCTTATTTGGTAAAAGCCAGTTGAAAGTAGGCTCAGCAAAGTATTGCATTCAGAAACCAGATCATACAGTGTTACATTCATTTAGAACTTTATCCTAACAAATGTGTGGTGTTCACATCAGAGCCAAAGTAAACTAGCAGTTACTGAAATGATCACACTCGTGGATAAAGTTCTTAACAGAAAAAAGCATGGAAAATATACAATACATTAAATAATAAATGTTATTTTTTTTCCCACCAACTGTAACTCTTGCGTTTGCCATCGCAACAGAGTTGATTGGGATTTGTTTCAGTGCAGTTCATACAAACCAAAATAGTAGGCAGTTAAAACAGTATCACAAAATAAAATACAAAACATCCATAAAAACAGAAGAGTATTGTCCTCACTAATGTACCTGTGAGAGGAAGTTACTAGACTATTGAGACACAGCCACTGTGTGTGTCCATCAGGTCATGTTGGAAACGTAGGGGTCAGTGGTTTAAGTGTAAGGGGCTAGGGTGAGAGTAGGGGGTAATGGTAGGGTGTAGGGAAAGACTCATTTGTCACCTTTCTGTCCAGGGACTTGCATCTACATGTCCTCCTTCCACACTAGATCACTCTTCAGAAAACACTGGTTTATCATCCCTCAGCTCTGAAACACAACACACATACACACAAACATGGAAATAGGGGAACATTACTAATAGTGTGTGTGTGTGTGTGTGTGTGTGTGTGTGTGTGTCTGTGTGTGTACCTGTGTACCTGTGTGTATTTGGGGCGGGAGCACCAAGAGCCTTATGTTGACGGGAGAGCCCACCTGCACTCGGCTGGCCAGGTGCCTAAACAGGAACAGGATATGACATCACCCGGTTGTCCTGGGTTTCTCTGGTGTAGGCCTGGTTACTGTAAAATAACTTTGTGACAACTGCTGATGTAAAAAAAAGGCCAGGTGGGACTCGTCTGAAGGTAACCTATACAAACGAATACAAACAAATGGAAGTATGGAGGTAGTTTTGTGCCAACAAAAATAAGGGGTAAAAGAATTGGACCCTTTTTAAAAATTTTCGCCTAAAATGACATACCCAAATCTAACTGTCTGTAGCTCAGGACCTGAAGCAAGGATATGCATATTCTTGATACCATTTGAAAGGAAACACACTGAAGGTTGTGGAAATGTGAAATGAATGTCAGAGAACATAACACATTAGAGCTGGAAAAAGATAATACTAAGAAAAAGACATGCGTTTAAAGCTTTTTTTTAATCAAAGGCCACAATGTATTATACCAGTTTAGGCACAATTAACATTTTCGCCACTAGATGGCAGCAGTGTATGTGCACAGTTCAGACTGATCAAATGAACCATTGCATTTCTGTTGGTTTGGTTTGTTAATACATTTTCAAGTTCATAACTCTGCACTCTCCTCAAACAATAGGATGGTATTCTTTCACTGTAATAGCTACTGTAAATTGGACAGTGCATTTAGATTAACAATAATTTAAGCTTCCTGCCCATTTCAGATATGTCTATGTCCTGGGAAATGTTCTTGTTAATTACAACATCATGCTAATCACATTAGCGCACGTTAGCTCAACCGTCCCGTGGGGGGGGGGGGGGGGGGGCGATCCTGTAGAGGTTGACCCTTTTAGCTAACCCTTCTCCTATGCCTTACCTTAACCCTTTAACCTAAATCCTTAACTTAACCCTAACACCTAACCCCTAAACCCCGACCCCTAGCCTAGCTAAAGCTAGCCATCTAGCCACCTAGCTAGAATTTATAAGATATCACATGTTTAGTCAATTCGTAACATATACTACGTGTTGCAAATTCATAACATATCATACGTAATGGGTGTGGTGGAAATGTAATATTCACTACATACTATGCTGTTTAATAAGACCTACTATTCTGTTTTTACTTTGAGTATTGTGAGTCCCATAGGGCGGTGCACGCCCAGCGTTGCCCGGGTTCGGGGTAGGCCGTCATTGTAAATAAGAATTTGTTCTTAACTGACTTGCCTCGTTAAATGTAAAAGGGCTTTATAAACACATTTGATTGATTGGAGGTGAGGCGGCAGACTTTGTCTCCTTGAAGGAAGGCATCTAGCTAGTTTGCTAACTAACTACTTGTTGGTGGCCTGTATTGTAACTAACCTGACGAAAGCTAGCTAACTGGAGCGATGGTCAGTTAGCATTAGATAGTGAAAACAGTTAACACACGTATCCTGTTGCAGCCCCTCCTCTCAATGCCCACACCAACTCTGTTCATTCATTCAATTTTTTTATGAATAAATGCAGTCTAAATGATTAACCGTCGTTGTTTAAGTTCGGATATTGATTGAACGAACGGTACACGGATCAAAAATAAACCCTTTAATATACGTACATGCTTGTGAATTATTGCGTTATTCAAGAATGTAATATGGTTTGGTTGCATTACTCAATAGTGTAGTACGTTTTAGAAGAAAAGTTTCTGTCATTATTTAATAGTTTGTGATTACTGGCTAGTTGTGGCTACTGTGATATTTACAGTAAATTTGAACTGCAGACCAAGAATGTCGTGACGAAAGGTAAGGCAAGGATGTAATGTGAATTGAAAAGTAGAATTCTCTTTCGCCACCAAGCCCCTATCCCGTAGTGGAAATAGGGCCAATGTATAAAGCGTATGAGACTATGTATGAGTGCTGATCTAGGATCAGTTTTGCCTTTTATAATAGATCATGATGAATAACATTACATGGAAAGGGGGGGACCTGATCCTAGATCAGCACTCCTAAACTTGAATACAGGTCTTAATCTCCTCTCCCTAGTCAGTTTGGGCCTTATGCTGCTCATTTTAATAAGAAGGCAATTAGAACTAGGAGAACACAAAATGACTCAAGTAAAAGTGAGTCACCCTGTAAAATACTACTTGAGTAAAAGTCTAAAAGTATTTGATTTTAAATATACTTAAGTATAATAAGTAAATATAATTTCAATAATATACCTAAGTATCAAAAGTAAAAGTATAAATCATTTCAAATTCCTTGTATTAAGCAAACTAGACTGCACCTTTTTCTTTATTTACGGATGGCCAGCGGCACACTCCAACACTCAGACATAATTTACAAACGAAGCACGTGTGTTTAATGAGTCCGCCAGATCAGAGGCAGTTGGGATGACCAGGGATGTTCTCTTGATAAGGTTGTGAATATGACAATCTTTCTGTTCTGCTAAGCATAAAAAATGTAACAAGTACTTTTGGGTGTCAGGGAAAATGTATATAGTAAAAATGTCACGGGCGTCATAAGGAGTGGACCAAAATGCAGCGGGTAAAGTGCTCATCTTCTTATTTATTAAAGGAAAAACACTTAAACAAAACAAACGACAAAAACAGTCCAATAAGGTGCACAGACTATACTGGAAACAACCACCCACCAACACAAGTGAAAAACGAACCCACTTAAATATGGCCTCCAATTAGAGACAACGACAACCAGCTGCCTCTAATTGGAGGTCATTGAAAAATACAACATATAAATAGAAAACTAGAATAAACATAGAAATAGAAAATATAGAACATAAATCAAAAACCCCGAAACACACACCCCCTGCCACGCCCTGACCAAACTACAATAACAAAGAATCCCTTTTACTGGTCAGGACGTAACAAAATAGTACATTATTTAATTTAGGAATGTAGTAAAGTAAAAGTAAAAGTTGTCAAATATATAAATAGTACAGTACAGATACCCTAAAAAACTACTTAAGTAAAAATACTTTAAAGTACTACTTAAGTACCTTACACCACTGTGTGCAGGTCTCCTCTCCACATGTGTACATATAAACATAGTCAGCCCTGAGGTGTTGTTTGTGGACATGCAGGTAATTGCCATTCCCTGTGTAAACCGTTTTATAAAGCATTTAGAGACTGTTTAGACACATGGACAATAATACACACATGGACATGAGCCTTGGTATGGTGTGCTGTAGATATATGGACCTTACCACTTCATTTAGGTCACTCTCACATCAATGTTCCGGAAAGTATTACCTCAGGCCAAACCATTGACTGTGAGCTCAAAGCCAACTTCATTAGGCTTTCTACTATTCTGTTTACTATGTCAGTGCTTAAGTGTGTACTCTATATGTGTGTGTGTGCACATGGAATACACCCCAAGGGAATTGAGGTTTAGCTACTGTCAGTGTTTCATAATATAAGCTGGTAGCTTTTACTGTACTTGACACTGTCAGGCATTAGGATGTGTGACTGACTTACTTTAAACCCTGCAGCACACTTACTCTCTAGCCCTGTTTATACCTGGCACTAACATGCATATTTTGTCTTGATCTTGTCCACATTCTGATTGAGCACACATTTTCAGATATGCGTCTACACATGGTATTAAAATGTGGCTCTTATCCCTCCACTGTGTCCGCGTTGTGACCACATTTCCTGGTCCCTCCCTGTATGCAAATTATTTGACAGATATTCATTCTAAATAATATGAATGTATTTATTTTAAGATGCGTATTGATGTCATCGGTCAATGGTGCAACCTGTCAATGATTTTAGAAGGCAGGATACTGATGATTTCAATGCTTTCCCTGTCCAGATCCGTCTACATTTGTAAGATATCCAGACACAATGTGTGTCTGACTACCGTCAAAAGTGGTCAGGAAGATTTAATCACAATGAGATCATAATGTGTACAGTGCATTCGGAAAAGTATTCAGACCCCTTGACTTTTTCCACATTTTGTTACATTACAGCCTTATTCTAAAATGGATTAAAATGTTTTTTCCCCCGCATTAATCTACACACAATACCCCATAATGACAAAACAAAAACTTCTACTAATTTATAAAAAATAAAACCTGAAATAATACATTTTCATAATTATTCAGACACTTTACTCAGTACTTTGTTGAAGCACCTTTGGCAGAGATTACAAGCTTGGTACACCTGTATTTGGGGACTTTCTCCCATTCTTCTCTGCAGATCCTCTCAAGCTCAGTCAGGTTGGATGGGGAGTGTTGCTGCACAGTTATTTTCAGGTCTCTCCAGAGATGTTCATAATGTGTATTTATATCGTCTACACCTGTCTACAAATGTGGGCACAATCAGGATTTGGACACAATCAGGACAAAGGGCACATGTTTGCACCAGACATAAACAAAGCTTGTGTGTGTAACAGGTCAGGAGGTTAGTTACTGTGGATGAGCACGGCAGGGTGCTCCAACTCTCGTCCTGGAGAGCTAGACTACTGGGTTTGTCCTCGTAATGCACATCTCAAGGACAGTGACAGTGAGGTAATGGATAGATGTAGGGAAAGAGGGGTGGGAACAGTGAATGAGAGGAGGAGAGAAGGACATATTGTGGGAAGGAGAGAGTGGTGCATTTAGGAAGTGAGGGAAGAGTGGATTAGTTAGAAAGGGATGAGAGGAGTGCAGTAGAGGATTGAGATTATTGGATGATGGTGTGCCTTGGATGGCACAATACAGTGGGGATTAGGATTATGACAGGGTGTGTTGCTGCAGGATTTTAGGACTTTATAATGACGTAACAACAATCACAATAGGCATCATCACACTGTAGCAGATGGCAGTTTGTTGTTACTTCATCTCTAAACCAAAGAGTTTCTCTTTCCCCAACAGCATAAGAACAAACGTATCAATGGCATTCAGTAAGACTTTCAAATCAAATCAAATGTTGTTTTATTTGTCACATGCTTCGGGAAACAACAGGTGTAGACTAACAGTGAAATGCTTACTGATGGGTCCTTTTCCAAATATGCAGAGTTAAAGATAAATATAAAAGAGACAAATTAAAGTAAAGATAAAAGATGCAAATTAAAGATAAAAAATATCAAATTAAAGTAAAGATAAAAAGGAAATAGAAATAGCGACACGAGGAATACAAATAACAAGAGACTTGCATCTGTAAAAGGTGGATCTACAAAGTATTGACTTTGAGGGGGGGTGTGAATAGTTATGCATGCTCAAGTTTTCAGCTTTTTTGTTTTATTTTTTGTTTGTTTCACGATAAAAAATATTTTGCATCTTCAAAGTGGTAGGTATGTTGTGTAAATGAAATTATAAAAAATAAAAATAAATGCATTTAAATTCCAGATTGTAAGGAAACAAAATAGGAAAAATGCCAAGGGGGTGAACAAGTAGAAAATAACATGGCGATATACAGGGAGTAGAAAATAACATGGCTATATACAGGGAGTAGAAAATAACATGTCTATATACAGCAAGTAGAAAATAACATGTCTATATACAGCAAGTAGAAAATAACATGGCTATATACAGGGAGTAGAAAATAACATGGCTATATACAGGGAGTAGAAAATAACATGGCTATATACTGGAAGTAGAACATAACATGGCTATATACAGGAAGTAAAACATAACATGGCTATATACAGGAAGTATAACATGGCTATATACAGCAAGTAGAAAATAACATGGCTATATACAGGGAGTAGAAAATAACATGGCTATATACAGGGAGTAGAAAATAACATGGCTATATACAGGGAGTAGAAAATAACATGGCTATATACAGGGAGTAGAAAATAACATGGCTATATACAGGGAGTAGAAAATAACATGGCTATATACTGGAAGTAGAACATAACATGGCTATATACAGGAAGTAAAACATAACATGGCTATATACAGGAAGTAGAACATAACATGGCTATATACAGGGAGTAGAAAATAACATGGCTATATACAGGGAGTAGAAAATAACATGGCTATATACAGGGAGTAGAAAATAACATGGCTATATACTGGAAGTAGAACATAACATGGCTATATACAGGAAGTAAAACATAACATGGCTATATACAGGAAGTATAACATGGCTATATACAGCAAGTAGAAAATAACATGGCTATATACAGCAAGTAGAAAATAACATGGCTATATACAGGGTGTGTTCTGTGATAATGCTCTCGGTAGCCGATGTGAACAAAACCTTTAAACAGGTCAACATTCACAAAGCTGCTGGGCCTGATTACCAGGACATGTACTCAAAGCATGTGCGGAACAACTGTCAAGTTTCTTCATTGATATTTTCAACCTGTCCCTGACCGAGTCTGTAATACCTACATGTTTCAAGCAGACCACCATAGTCCCTGTGCCCAAGGGAGTGAAGGTAACCTGCCAAAATGATTACCGCCCGTGGCACTCACATCGGTAACCATGAAGTGCTTGAAAGGCTGGTCATGGCTCACATCAACACCATTATCCCAGAAACTATAGACCCACTCCAATTTGCATACCTCACCAACAGAGCCACAGATGACGCAATCTCAATTGCACTGCACACTGCCCTTTCTCACCTGGACAAAAAGAACACCTATGTGAGAATGCTGTTCATTGACTACAGCTCAGCGTTCAACACCATACCTCAAAGTTCATCAATAAGCTAAGGACTCTGGGACTAAACACCTCCCTCTGCAACTGGATCCTGGACTTCCTGAACGGGTCGCCCCCAGTTGGTAAAAGTAGGCAACAACACGTCTGCCACGCTGATCCTTAACACTGGGGCCCCTCAGGGGTGTGTACTTAGTCCCCTCCTGTACTCCCTGTTCACCCATGACTGTGTGGCAAACACGATTCCAACACCATCATTAAGTTTGCAGACAACACAACAGTGGTAGGCCTGATCACCGATAACGATGAGCAAGCCTATAGGGAGGAGGTCAAAGAACTGGCAGTGTGGTGCCAGGACAACAACCTCTTCCTCAATGTGAGCAAGACAAAGGAGCTGATCGTGGACTACAGGAAAGGTGGTCTGAACAGGCCCCCATTAATATTAACGGGGCTGTAGTGGAGCGGGTCGAGAGTTTCAAGTTCCTTAGTGTCCACATCACCAACGAACTATTATGGTCCAAATATACCTGAGACTGAAAAGATTTGACATGTGTCCCCAGATCCTCAAAAGGTTATACAGCTGCACCATTGAGAGCATCCTGACCGGTTGCATCCCCACCTGGTATGGCAACTGCTCGGAATCTGACCTTAAGGCGCTACAGAGGGTAGTGTGAATGGCCCAGGACATCACTGGGGCCAAACTTCCTGCCATCCAGGACCTATATAAAAGGCGGTGTCAGAGGAAAGTCCATAAAATTGTCAGAGACTCCAGTCACCCAAGTTATAGACTGTTTCTCTGCACCGCACAGGAAGTGGTACCGGAGCGCCAAGTCTAGGACCAAAAGGCTCCTCAACAGCTTCTACCCCCAAGCCATAAGACTGCTGAACAATTCATAAAATCGCCACTGGACAATTTACATTGACCCCCTTACCTTTTGTACACTGCTGCTACTCGCTGTTTGTTTGTTACCTATGCATAGTAATTTCGCCCCCACTTACATGTACAGATTACCTCAACTAGCCTGTACCGCCGCACTGACTCGGTACCGGTGCCCCCTGTATATAGCCTCGTTATTGTTATTCTTAGTGTGTTACTTTTTATTATTACATTTTATTTTAGGCTACTTGGTAACTATTTTCTTCTTCTTGAACTGCACTGTTGGTTAAGGGCTTGTAAGTAAGCATTTCATGGTAAAGTCTACACTTGTTGTATTCGGTGCATGTGACAAATAAAGTTTAATTTCATTTGATTTGAAGTAGAACATAACATGGCTATATATATGAAGTAGAACATAACATGGCTATATACAGGAAGTAGAACATAACATGGCTATATACAGGAAGTAAAACATAACATGGCCTTCCTTCAATGTCTGCCTCCTCACCTCCTATACATACAATCAATCAACCAAATTTATTTACAAAGCCCTTTTTATTTTATTTTTTAATTTGGCCTTTATTTAACTAAGCAAGTCTGTTAAGAACAAATTCTTATTTACAATGACGGCCTACCCCGGCCCAACCCGAACTCGGACAACGCTTGACTAAAACATAATCATTTTAAACCTTACTTACAGACATTTGAAGTCGGAAGTTTACATACACATAGGTTGTAGTCATTAAAACTTGTTTTTCAACCACTACACAAATTTCTTGTTAACAAACTATAATTTTGGCAAGTCGGTTAGGACATCTACTTCGTGCATGACACAAGTAATTTTTCCAACAATTGTTTACAGACAGATTATTTCACTTATAATTCACTGTATCACAATTCCAGTGGGTCAGAAGTTTACATACACTAAGTTGACTGTGCCTTTAAACAGCTTGGACATTTTCATAAAATTATTTCATGGCTTAGAAGCTTCTGATTGGCTAAATGACATAATTTGAGTCAATTGGAGGTGTACCTGTGGATATATTTCAAGGCCTACCTTCAAACTCAGCACCTCTTTGCTTGACATCATGGGAAAATCAAAAGAAATCAGCCAAGACCTCAGAAAAAAAATTGTAGACCTCCACAAGTCTGGTTCATCCTTGGGAGCAATTTCCAAATGCCTGAAGCTACCACTTTCATCTGTACAAACAATAGTACGCAAGTATAAACACCATGGGACCACGCAGCCATCATACCGCTCAGGAAGAAGACGAGTTCTGTCTCCTAGAAATGAACGTACTTTGGTTCGAAAAGTGCAAATCAATCCCAGAACAACAGCAAAAGACCTTGTGAAGATGCTGGAGGACACAGGTACAAAACTATCTATATCCACAGAAAAACAAGTCCTATGACAACATAACCTGAAAGGCCGCCCGGGACAAAGATCGTACTTTTTGGAGAAATGTCCTCTGGTCTGATGAAACAAAAATAGAACTGTTTGGCCATAATGACCATCGTTATGTTTGGAGAAAGAAGGGGGAGGCTTGCAAGCCGAAGAACACCATCCCAACCGTGAAGCACGGGGGTGGCAGCATCATGTTGTGGGGTTGATTTGCTGCAGGAGGGACTGGTGCACTTTACAAAATAGATGGCATCATGAGGCAGGAAAATTATGTGGATATATTGAAGCAACATCTCAAGACATCAGTCAGGAAGTTAAAGCTTGGTCACAAAGAGTTCAAAGGGGTCAAAGGGGTCAATGACCCCAAGCATACTTCCAAAGTTGTGGCAAAATGGCTTAAGGACAACAAAGTCAAGGTATTGGAGTCGTCATCACAAAGCCCTGACCTCAATCCCATAGAAAATGTGTGGGCAGAACTGAAAAAGCGTGTGCGAGCAAGGAGGCCTACAAACCTGACTCAGTTACACCAGCTCTGTCTGGAGGAATGGTCCAAAATTCACCCAACTTATTGTGGGAAGCTTGTGGAAGGCTACCCAAAACGTTTCATCCAAGTTAAACAATTTAAAAGCAATGCTACCAAATACTAATTGAGTGTATGTAAACTTCTGACCCACTGAGAATGTGATGAAAGCTGAAATAAAAGCTGAAATAAATCATTTTCTCTACTATTATTCTGACATTTCACATTCTTAAAATAAAGTGGTGATCCTAACTGACCTAAGACAGGGGTGTTTTACTAGGATTAAATGTCAGGAATTGTGAAAAACTGGGTTTAAATGTATTTGGCTAAGGTGTATGTAAACTTCCAACTTCAACTGTATGAACAGATGTGTCTCTCTATAATGTGTGAGAATGCTTGGGAACAGATTTCCAAAATTATAATCACTTGGAGCTGATTTCCTAGTGTTTTTACAGTCTTTTATGTCCTACATTGAAAACTTTGGAAGCCAAACAAAACCACCCAAGGGCCAAATTCAGCCCGAGGGTCGCCATTTGGGGAACGCTGGTCTATGGCTTTGGTGGGTGGAGTCTTTGGTTGCATTCCTCTGACGCCGCCTGGTATAGAGGTCCTTGATGGCAGTGAGCTCGGCCCCAGTGATGTACTCATCACCCTCTGTAGCACCTTGTGGTGTAAAGTACTTAAGCAAAAATACTTTGAAGTACTACTTAAGTAGTTTTGGGGGTATCTGTACTTCACTTTACTATTTATGTTTGTTGACAACTTTTACTTTTACTTCACTACATTCCTAATGAAAATAATACACTTTTTACTCCATACATTTCGACTGACACCAAAAAGTACTTGTTACATTTTGAATGCTAAACAGGACAGGAAAATGGTGCAATTCGCGCACTTATCAAGAGAAAACCCCTGGTCATCCCTACTGCCTCTGATCTGGCGGACTCACTAAACACAAATGCTTCATTTGTAAATTATGTCTGAGTGTTGGAGTGTGCCCCTGACTATACCTGCATTAAAAAGACAAGAAAATCGTGCTGTCTGGTTTGCCTAACATAAGGAATTTGAAATGATTTATACTTTAACATTAACATTTGGTAGTTAGGTATATTTTTAAACTACATTTAATTTTGGTACTTAAGTATGTTTAAAATCAAATACTTTTAGACTTTTACTCAAGTACTATTTTACAGGGTGACTTCACTTTTACTTGAGTCATTTTTTGATAAGGTATCTTTACTTTTATTCAAGTCTGACAATTGGATCCGTTTTCCACCACTGGTGATCTGTAAGGTAAGTAACAGTAATGTCAAGCAGTTTACACATTTTCTTTACTATTTCCAAAACGTAGCAACGTTTAAGACATGGAATTCATATTGTTTAAATGTTAACAATGTACCCGAAAGTAGTTTGAAGTAATGTTTTCATCTTATAAGCTAGACATATCTCATTTAATTGCCTCGGAAATCAACATTGTTTGAATAGTGTGGATGAAAAAAATGTAATTTAGACTGCAATGAGCTCTAAAATCCTACGTGTTAGGTCGTCACAATGGACCCTAATAGTTTATTGAATCCAATTGTGACACGGGGGGGGGGGGCACTATTTGGCATGACAGGCCCATGACAAATCTTTTCAGCCTCCTGAGTGGGAAGTGGTGGTGTTGTGCTCACCCCTGTGCTTCTTGTAGTTCACTGTTTCCTGTAGTCCACGATCAGCTCCTTTGTCTTGCTGACTTTGAGGGAGAGGTTGTTGTCCTGGCACCACACTGCCAGGTCTCTGACCTCCTCCCTATAGGCTGCCTCATCGTCATTGGTGATCAGCCTTACCACCGCCGTGTCATCAGCAAACTTAATGATGGTGCTATAGTCGAGAGTGGCCATGCAGTCATGGGTGAACAGGGAGTACAGGAGGGAACTAAGCACACACCTCTGAGGGAACCCTGTGTTGAGGGTCAGCGTGGTGGAGGTGTTGTTGTCTACCCTCACCACTTGGGGGTGGCACGTCAGGAAGTCCAGGTTCTAGTTGCATGGCGTGGTGTTCAGTCCCTGGGTCTTTATCGTAGTGATGAGCTTGGAGTGCCCTCAGGTGCCCTCAGGTGCCCTATGGTGTCGAACTCTGATGGTGTTGATTGATGTAAGCAGCCTTTCAAACCATTTCATGGCTAAAGACGTGAGTGCTACGGTGCAATAGTCATTTAGGAGGGTTACATTGGCGTTCTTGAGCACAGGGACTATGGTGGTGTGCTTGAAATAAGGTATTACAGACCGGGTAGGAGATCGGTATAAAATGTCAGTGAAGACACTTACCAGCTAGTCAGCACATGCTCTGAGTACACGTCCTGGTATTCCATCTGGTTCCACGGCCTTGTGAATGTTAACCAGTTATTAAATGTTTTATTTTTTGTACCCCTTTTTCTCCCCAATTTTGTGGTATCCAATTGGTAGTTACAGTCTTGTCCGATCTCTGCAACTCCCATACGGACTCAGGAGAGGCGAAAGCCGTGCGTCCTTCTGAAACACAACCCAGCCTCACTGGCCCGCTTAACCCAGAAGCCAGCCGCACCAATGTGTCGGAGGAAACACCGTACACCTGGCGACCGTGTCAGCGTACATTGCGCCCGGCCCACCACAGGAGTTGTTAGAGCGCAATGGGACAAGAACTGCTGGCCAAACCCTCCCCTAACCCAGACGATGCTGGGCCAATTGTGCACCGCTGCGACAGTGCCTGGACTTGAACCAGGATCTCTAGTGGCACAGCTAGCATTCCAATGCAGTGCCTTAGACCACTGCACCACTCAGGAGGCTAACCTGTTTTTAAAGGTCTTACCCACATCAGCTATGGAGAGCGAGATCACACAGTCATCCCAAACAGCTGGTGCGCTCATGCATGGTTCAGTGTTGCTTGCCTCGAAGCAAGCATTGAAGAGAGCATAGAGGCATTTAACTTGTTTGGTAGGCTCTGGGCAGCTCGTGGCTGGGTTTGCCTTAGTAATCCGTGACAGTTTGCAAGCCATACATGCATTGAGCGTAGGTGCCAGTGTAGTAGGATTCGATGTTAGTCCTGTAATGAAGTTTTTCCTGTTTGCTGGCTTGTCAGAGGTCATACCAGGATTTATTTATTCATTTATTTTATGTTTTACCCCTATTTTGTGATATCCAATTGCAATCTTGTGTCATTGCTGCAACTCCCCAATGGGCTCAGGAGAGGTGAAGGTCGTGTCATGCGTCCTCCGAAACATGATGCGCCAAACTGCGCTTATTTACACCAACCCATTTAACCCAGAAGCACCAATGTGTCAGAGGAAACACCGTTCAACTGATGACCAAAGTCAGCCTGCAGGCACCTGGCCTACGACAAGGAGTCTCTAGAGTGTGATGAGCCAATTAAAGCTCCCCTGGCCGAACCTGGACAACGCTTGGCCAATTGCGTGCTGCCGTATGGGACTACCGGTCACACCCTGGGATCGAACCTGGGTCTGTAGTGACGCCTCAAGCATTGCGATGCAGTGCCTTTGACTGCTGCGCCACTCGGGAAGCCGTAGCATGATTTTTTTATAAGCGTTTAGATTAGTGCCCCATGAGAGTGAAGTACAAAGCAGAACAAATTCCAATAGTGTAGCCTGCATGCTTACAACATTGCTAATATGCATTTTTATATTTGCAAAGATGCGAATGATGCAATACCTAAGCAATGTTGATATTCTGTATCAGTGGTGCGTAATGTATGGTTGTGGTATTTTCTATCTTGATATCTCTGAATGTCATTTCTCTGTTTCATTCCTTTATAGTGTCATTCTGTGTATAACTCTCAGTAAGATCATCCACCACTGGCATCACAGCTGATCCTGAATACCTCCCCCCTCCCCTTCCCTCCCCACCCTCTCTCTCTCAATTCAATTACATTTCAATTTAAGGGCTTTATTGGCATGGGAAACATATGTTTACATTGCCAAAGCAAGTGAAATAGATAATAAACAACTGGTGAAATAAACAAAAAAAATGCACAGTAAACATTACACTTACAAAAGTTCCAAAAGAGTGAAGAGATTTCAAATGTCAAATTCTGTCTATATACAGTGTTGTTATGATGTGCAAATAGTTAAAGTACAAAAGGGTAAATAAATAAACATAAATATAGTGTGAGGACCGACGCTGGAGACGAGAAGCAAGTACAGGGAGTGAACATTTAATGAAACAACGGACATATAACAAAACAAAAACAGCATCTGGACAGGGGGAACAAAACAACGTTACAACAATAATGCTGACACGGGGAACAAAACTGAGGAACAGACAGATACAGTGGGTTGCGAAAGTATTCACCCCCTTGGCAATTTTTCTATTTTGTTGCCTTACAACCTGGAATTAAAAAAAAAATTTTGGGGGTGTTTGTATCATTTGATTTACACAACATGCCTACCACTTTGAAGATGCAAAATATTTTTTTCTTGACAAACAAGAAATATGACAAAAAAACTGAAAACTTGAGCGTGCCAAAGTCCATACTTTGCAGAGCCACCTTTTGCAGCAATTACAGCTGCAAGTCTCTTGGGGTATGTCTCTATAAGCTTGGCACATCTAGCCACTGGGATTTTTGCCCATTCTTCATGGCAAAACTGCTCCAGCTCCTTCAAGTTGAATGGGTTCTGCTGGTGTACAGCAATCTTTAAGTCATACCACAGATTCTCAATTGGATTGAGGTCTGGGCTTTGACTAGGCCATTCCAAGACATTTAAATGTTTTCCCTTAAACCACTTGAGTCTTGCTTTAGCGGTATGCTTAGGGTCATTGACCTGCTGGAAGGTGAACCTCCGTCCCAGTCTCAAATCTCTGGAAGACTGAAACAGGTTTCCCTCAAGAATTTCACCATATTTAGCGCCATCAATCTTTCCTTAAATTCTGACCAGTTTCCCAGTCCCTGCCAATGAAAGCATCCCCACAACATGATGCTGCCACCACCATGCTTTACTGTGGGGATTATGTTCTTGGCGTGATGAAAGGTGTTGGGTTTGCGCCAGACATAGCGATTTCCTTGATGGCCAAAAAGCTCAATTTTGATGGCATAGAAGGCCATTCTTGCCTTGTCTCTCAAATCGTTCACAGCTTTGTGGAAGTTACCTGTGGCGCTGATATATGCATATTACCTGTGGCGCTGATATATGCCGTGGTATGCATATTTGTTTGTGTGCTCAAGGGCAACAGTGTCTAGATGGAATTTGTATTTGTGGTCCTGGCAACTGGACCTTTTTTGGAACACCATTATTTTTGTCTTACTGAGATTTGCTGTCAGGGCCCAGGTCTGACAAAATCTGTGCAGAAGATCTAGGTGCTACTGTAGGCCCTCCTTGGTTGGTGACAGAAGCACCAGATCATCAGCAAACAGTAGACATTCAGATTCGAGTAAGGGTGAGGCCGGGTTCTGCAGACTGTTCTAGTGCCCTCGCCAATTCGTTGATATATATGTTGAACAGGGTAGGGCTTAAGCTGCATCCCTGTCTCATCCCCCGGCCCTATGGAAAGAAATGTGTGTGTTTTTTGTCAATTTTAACCGCACACTTGTTGTTTGTGTACATGGATTTATTAATGTAAGTTTTTTTCTCTCTTGCTCTCCTCCTCTTCACTCTCTCTCCCCTCTCCCCTCTCTCCCCTCTCTCCTCATGTCTCTCTCCCCTCTCCCATCTCTCTCTCTCCTCCTCCTCTTTCTCTCTCCCCTCTCTATCTCTCCTCCTCCTCACTCTCCCCCTTCTCTCTCCACCTTTTTCTCTCCCCTCTCTATCTCCTCCTCTTTCACTCCTTTTTCTTTCTCCCCTCTCTCTCACTCTCTCCCTTTTCTATCGCTCTCCCCCCTCTCTCCCCCCTCTCTCTCCCCCCTCGTTTTCTCTCTCTCTGGCTGTTTGATTGTCTGTCTTACTGTCAGTCTCTCCCTGTGGCTTTGATTTTCTCTCTCCACAGTATCGACCTGTGTAACTGTCTATTAATAGGACTGTTTGTCTTTTTAGTCAATATTCATTTTATTTAATCAGTATTTCTGTCACTCAGTGGAGGGGGGCATCAACTGAGAAACACCGCTGTATCTAGGTCAGTTGAGACACAGCCCACTCTCTCCTTTCTGTGCCTCTTACCCTCCCTTTCCTTTCCCCCTCTTTCCCCCTCTTTCTCTCCCTCTCTCTCCCCATTTTCTCAGTTCGCTGACTCTGACACAATGCAGACCTGCTGCAGAGTGATGATTCTTCATTTTCCTCTCTTTCTTTACTTGCTCAATCACAATAATGTAAACTTGTATTTTATTTAGTTCAGTTAACCATGCTGCAACTGACGACGTAGACTTTTCAAAACAATCTTCTATAAAATGTACATTTAGAACCCTTTCGAAAAGCGTTAGTCATTTACATCCAAACTTCTCCTGTATTTCCAGTCTATTTTTGTAAAGTTAAAAAATTACATAATCTCCTCCCATCATCCACATTACATAATGGTGTGTTGGGGTTTGCTGTTTCTGGACAGACTCAGAGAGAGAGAGAGCGGAGAGAGAGAGAGAGAGACAGGGGGGAGAGAGAGAGAGAGACAGAGAAAGATAGAGAGAGAGCAAAAAGAGAGAGAGTCGAAGGGTCGAAGGTCAAATGCAAACCTCAGAAAGTTTGTCAATTACTCCCATTGTGTTTGGCCCATATTCCTTTAGGAGACTCCATGTGTGTTGTGGCCGCATGCCCTTTAAATTCACCACTCAAAGGCCATGATGGCAGATATTGAGAAAACAGTTGGAAGCGCATCTAAAACAATACTGCTTATTGACACATGTAGATGTTGGTTGGTGTTATCTATTAAACGTATTCAGTTATCTAACAGGGAAATATTGATCATAACATATTACGTAAGCCCTGGGTGTCATTTCCACTCACGACCACGAGGTGTCTCTATTTCCCCCTCCGTTACAGCCAAACGAGCTGCACTGTCAATCAGTCTGTACATCCATCTAAATAAGATTACAAGCAGAAATAAAAGGGGCCTCTATCAATAACCTGTGAATATACAATGTATGCAATCATACAGAGTATATAGTGAACATGTGGTATATTCTGATAGTGAATGTGATGTTTGGAGAGAAAGATAATAGAATATCCGTCACACTGTCACACAGAGTCCATTTTCTGTCTCTGTGACAAAAGAAATACAAAATGGCATACATAAAACTAGTGCAGGAGAGCAGATTAAAGAGGGAAAGATGGAGAGATGAGAAGGTAAAAGAATAGAGTCTGTATGTTTTGTCTTGTGATGCCCTTGGTGGGGGAATGGGGGAAACATCAGATGTAGGTCATCACTCAGCAGGAGAGAGAGAGAGAGAGAGAGAGAGAGAGTGTGTGAGTGGATAGAAGGATGCCCATTCTATTGATGGTGGCAGGTAGCCTAGCAGTTAAGAGCATTGGGCCAGTAACCGAAAGGTTGCTGGTTTGAATCCCTGAGCTGACTAAGTTGCTGTTGAGCAAGGCACTTAACCCTAAGTCACACTGGAAAGAGTGTCTGCTAAAATGACAAAATTTCACTGAACAATCCTACCACCCACTTTCTCTGAACAGAGGTGTGTGTTATGTATGTATATGTTGTGTGTGTTACGTGTGTGTGTGTATCAATGCCTATCTGTAGGTGGGTCAGGAGAATCACATGGCAGAGCATGCTGACTCCCAGCAGATAAACACACCATCTAGTCTCCATGGTGAGCTCGCTATATCTTTCCTATGAATTCACGGTTGTCTGTCATCCATCCATTTGTCATGTAATGTATAAGTTAGCACTATCAACTTTTCTGACTCCCATCTACTGTATTCAATATTAATCGACACATCATACATTCGACTTGACTGTGAATGTTTTTTCCATATGTTCCTCTCAATGTGGTGTTTGCTTTTGCATGTTGATTGATTGGGGAATGAAAACCAGGTGTATGGAACAAGACTAAACAAATGGACATGTGAAAAATGGAGCGGCAATGGCTAGAAAGCCGGTGACGTCGATCGCCGAATGCCGCCCGAACAAGGAAAGGAGCCGACTTCGGTGGAAGTAGTGACACATGTACCCACACACCAGCTTTATTCAATAACAAGGTAGAAGGGAGAGAGAGAGAGAGAGAGAGAGAGAGAGAGAGAGACAGACAGACAGACAGACAGACAGACAGACAGACAGACAGACAGACAGACAGACAGACAGACAGACAGACAGACAGACAGACAGACAGACAGACAGACAGACAGACAGACAGACAGAGCACAGTGATCACAGTGATCACAGTCTGGCTATAGAGACCGGTCATCACAGGCAAGCCTGGCTGCCCAGAGAGGACAGGCTGTGCTCTGTCTTCTCCAGGGGAGAGGTAGAGACAGAGCTGCATTTCCTATTACACTGTGACAAATACTCAGAGTCTTTCTTTCCCAAAATTATCATTCAGTACAAAGAATTTGAAACGATAAAAGATTTTTAAAGATCACATATTTAATGGGTGAAAATCCAAAATGTGCAGTTTTGGCAGCCAAATATGTGTCCTCCAGTCACAACCTGAGGGACAGCCAGTGAAAGCTGTAGCTGCTGTTAATGGTAATCCCATTTCCACTAAAGTATTATTATTATACCTTCCCCATGTAAATGCTGTTTTGTTATATGTATACTTTGACAATGTAAGTAATTTAACTTGCCATGATATAAAAAGGATATTGAATTAAAATTCAATAGAGAGAGAGAGAGAGAGAGAGAGAGAGAGAGAGAGAACGATAACTTTTTACCAAATTATCGTACGACAGACCACGTATTCACCCTGCACACCCTAACTGACAAACAAACAAACCAAGGCAAAGTCTTCTCGTGCTTTGTTGATTTCAAAAAAGCTTTGACTCAATTTGGCATGAGGGTCTGCTATACAAATTGATGGAAAGTGATGTTGGGGTGAAAAACATACAACATTATGAAATCCATGTACACAAACAACAAGTGTGTGGTTAAAATTGGCAAAAACACACATTTTTTCCACAGGGCCGTGGGGTGAGACTTTGATGCAGTTTAAGCGCCACCCTCTTCAACATATATATCAACGAATTGGCGAGGGCACTAGAACAGCCTACAGCACCCAGCCTCACCCTTACTCGAATCTGAAGTCAAATGTCTACTATTGGCTGACGATCTGGTGTTTCTGTCACCAACCAAGGAGGGCCTACAGGAGCACCTAGATCTTCTGCACAGATTCTGTCAGACCTGGGCCCTGACAGTAAATCTCAATAAGACAAATATAATGGTGTTCAAAAAAGGTCCAGTTGCCAGGACCACAAATACAAATTCCATCTTGAGAAAACAAAAAAGATAATTACTTGTCACATTGGTAATAATTAACACAAAATCACAGCAAACTAGAATGCTATTTGGCCCTAAACAGAGAGTACACAGTGGCAGAATACCTGAGCATAGCCTTGCTATTGAGAAAGGCCACTGTAGGCAGACCTGGCTCTCAAGAGAAGACAGGATGTGTGCATACTGCCCACAAAATGAGGTGGAAACTGAGCTGCACTTCCTAACCTCCTTCCAAATGTATGACCATATTAGAGACACATATTTCCCTCAGATTACACAGATCCACAAAGAATTTGAAAACAAACCCAATTTTGATCTACTGGGTGAAATACCACAGTGTGCCATCACAGCAGCAAGATTTGTGAAAAGGGCAACCAGTGAAGAACAAACACCATTGTAAATACCACCCATATTTATGTTTATTTATTTTCCCTTTTGTACTTTAACTATTTGCACATCATTACAACACTGTATATAGACATAATATGACATTTGAAATGTCTTTATTCTTTTGGAACTTCTATGAGTGTACTGTTTTCTGTTAATTTTATTGTTTATTTCACTTTTGTTTATTATCTTCTTCACTTGCTTTGGTAATGTAAACATTTGTTTCCCATGCCAATGAAGCTCTTAAAATGAAACGTAATTTAATTGAGAGAGAGATAGAGAGGGCGAGAGAGAGGGAGAGAGGGAGACGGAGCGATGGAGAGAGAGCGGGGGAGAGACAGAGAGAGACTGTCTCCATGTTATCTTTTCAAGGTAGTCTGGTCAGAGGGGAGTAAATAAGGGTGTGTTGTTCTATACGGTGTTGCCTTGTTTACGTCTGACTAGAGGGCTGTAGGTTACCTGCTTGAAGGGGGTTCATTACCATATAAATGCTGGAAAACTACAGAATACATTGGTTACCACAATCTAGGGCCCAGATTGGGCTCCCGAGTGACACTGCGTTCTAAGGCACTGCATCTCAGTGCAAGAGGCGTCACTACACACCCTGGTTCATATCCAGGCTGTATCACATCCGGCCGTGATTGGGAGTCCCATAGGGTGGCGCACAATTGGCCCAGCGTCGTCCAGGTTTGGCCGGGGTAAGCCGTCATTGTAAATAAGAATTTGTCCTTAAAAGACTTGCCTAGTTAAATAAAGGTTAAATACAAAATAAAAAAATAAAATTATAGGCCTACTTACTCCATTGTATGCTATAACTAGTTGTAAAATGTGTTGTTATGGATATTTACTGTGTAGTTAGTTACATGTTAGTTACAATTTAATCTAACTGCATGGTATCTGTGCAATTTGGAGACTGAAAGCGACCATAACAGTAGCGATTTGTGTGAAATAATAATGAAGCAATCACTGCAAGGCCTTAGTTTGGATAGGTAAGCACAATGCCAACTCTCCAGTCCAATAATCAAAACATTGAAAGAGAGGAGGGATATATGAAAGAGAAGGAGGACAAGAGGAGAAGGACTGCAGAGTAAGAGCAGCTGAGGAAAGGAAGGGGGAGGAGTGTGTAAGTGAGAGATGAAGAAGAAGAGAAGAGAAAAATGGGAGATGGATTAACAGAATGAGAAAGAAATGTGAGAGAGATTAACAGAATGAGGGAGAAGTAGGAGAGGGATTAACAGAATGAGAGAGAAGTGGGAGATGGATTAACAGAATGAGAAAGAAGTAGGAGAGGGATTAACAGAATGAGAAAGAAATGTGAGAGAGATTAACAGAATGAGGGAGAAGTAGGAGAGGGATTAACAGAATGAGAAAGAAATGTGAGAGAGATTAACAGAATGTGAGAGAAGTGGGAGAGGGATTAACAGAATGAGAAAGAAATGTGAGAGAGATTAACAGAATGAGAGAGAAGTAGGAGAGGGATTAACAGAATGAGAGGGAAATGTGAGAGAGATTAACAGAATGAGAGAGAAGTGGGAGAGAGATTATACCCCTGCGGATGGTAGGATCCTGACATAATCTCTGTGCAATATACACTCCCCGGAGTTCTGTTTGTGTGCGCATGTATGCGTGTGTGCTCAAACCAGTTCAAACATTGCACATTCCATTCCTTAAAGAATGTTCACCTACTTTTCACCACCCAGTTCAAAACACTTTCCCATTTGTCTAATGCAGCGTCAGTGATATTTCAATAAAATTGTTTGTCTCCTGGGATATGGAGAGATCACTAAAAAAGAGAATATGAAAAACTCCAGGCCCCTAAAATGTGATGTGATCATGAGCCCTCAGCAGTGCGAGCGCTGTTATTCATTCATTCTCTATAGATATAGTTCCGATACAGGCCATTGTCTACACATGATTTCATTCCTGATTTAAACTGATCATTCTCTCTCTTCTCTGTCTCCATACAGTATCAAGCTATGCATAACTCAGTACTGGCATCACTAAGTACTGGCATCACTCAGTAATGGCATCACTCATCCGTTTATGTGATCTCTGTTTTCCCTGTGTCTGTCTGTCTGTCTGTCTGTCTGTCTGTCTGTCTGTCTGTCTGTCTGTCTGTCTGTCTGTCTGTCCGTCCGTCTGTTTCTCTGTCGCTCTGCCTGTCTGCTTGTCACTCTGCGTGTCGGTCTGTCTCTCTGTCTGTCGCTCTGTCTGTCTATGTGTGTCTGTCTGTCTGTCGCTATGTCCATCTGTCTGTCTGTCGCTTTGTCTGTCGCTCTGTCCCTATGTCTGTCTGTTTGTTTGTCTGTTGCGCTGTCCGTCCGTTTATCTGTCTGTCTGTTGCTCTGTCTGTCTGTTTATCAGTCTGTCTGTCGCTCTGTCTGTCTGTCTGCCAAATACGTCAGTGTCTGTTCTGTTTGGGTTATTTTGCAGCTGCTGATAACCTTCAAATAACACTCCCCCTCTCTCTCTCTCTCTCTTTCTGTCCTTCTGGTTCACTCTCTCTCTTTCTGTCCTTCTGGTTCACTCTCTCTCTCTTTGCATATTTCTCCCTGTGTATTTCACTCTTTCTCTCCTTTTCAACAGACTAGAAAAACATGTCTGCTTGCATGCCTCCCAGCCATGTTGGAGACATCTCCCTCCTTCCCTCCCTCCCTCCCTCCCTCCCTCCCTCCCTCCCTCCCTCCCTCCCTCTAACTGAGTTGTTCTGTGGTTATGTAAGTCTTCAGATCAGTGTGTCACCATGGTTGTCAAGGGAGACAGAGAACAGAGGGGCTATGGAAGAGGGTCAGGAGAGAAGGGAGAGAGAGAGAATGAGAGCTGGAGGATAGAGAGAAACGAATGAAGGATACAGATGAGCGAAATAAAAGAGAGATGTATGATTATGCTATAAAAGTTGGAACAATATACATGATGTAATATCAGTAACTGAAATGAAACATCTAAAGTAGATAGAAGACAGAAAGAGGAGATAAGGACAAGAGTTGCATAGAAGAGAAAATCAGAGATATTAAATAAACATGAAACAAATCCTTTTTTAAACACAGAAGGGATACATAGAGGAAGGAAATAAAGGGATGAAGCTGGAGGAAGGAAATAGAGGGGAGGTGGAAAATAACTAACTGTAGGTGTAGGGAAAACAGAGAGTGGAGGAGAGTCACATATAGAGAGAGGGAAAAGGAAGAGAGAAAGACACAGGTATAGATAGGGCTGAGGGTTGTGTGGCTGCAGGCTCCACACACTCCAGTGTTGCTCCTCTAACATACTTTGATTTATCTGCCTTCTCCCTGTTTCATAACTAAGCTGGCAGAACCTTGCATCACACAGCACAACCCCCACTCAGCTCTGTGAATGGCACCGAATCAGAAGGAATCATCACAACATAATGTTTGTCTTATCATAACGCTGCCCATTTTAAAACAAATGCTGATTTATGAAAAACGAGGGCAAAAAAAAAACTGTTTTTAACACCCACATGACTAAATGAGAGTTAAAGTGTTAATTGTTGTTGTTGTTTCCAGTGGATCATAGATTCATCGTTATGTTCGCTCCATTCTGAAAAGTTCCCATCTCCAATCCTCCTTAAAACTCGATCCCGCGTGTGCGCGGCCACGAGAACTACGAGGGGACCTCGGGAGTGAGTTCGTCCACGCTTCGAGAAGTAGGTTAGCAGGGTAGACTGAGAACCTTGCAAGAACCTTGGAACCTTGCAAGCCAAGCTAAACCACCGTGGGAGTATTCTGTCAAGAAGTTACCGAAATAGTGCATCGAGACAAACAGGAAAACATGCAACTTGAACTGTCGAATTTCTTTGCATTTAATTAACTGGCGCAAGACTCTCCTCGCTGATTTTTGCCTTATTTTCTGAAAAAATATTTTCTAGTTCATATTCATTAAGCTAAATAAGTTTTTTTTTACGTGCCAGCAAATGCTGGTCTTTCAACAGTTTTACAGATATTTGTATTCAGTTACAACCCACATGAAGTCAAATTCATTGATCCAGAAACGATAAATATTCAACATGAGAGGTAAATGAATTATTATCATTCATATTCAAATAACTATACTTTGTAGACTTTTCAATGTCACATATATCCTATGTTCATTTTGCCGATGTCGAAAGCTATTGAAATGTAAATTACTTTAGCTAAAAGTGCAACTGCTTTCCTTTTCAAGTGCGTAGGCTATCACCTTAATCTCTCATTCTGCTTTAGCCTGCCTGGATTATCTGGCTACTCTTGCCAGGCGCGCCACTGCCTCCGAATATTATAGGAATTCCTTGGCTGTAGGCTGGAGAGTTTTCTGTAACTAGTGAAATTGCTTATTATTTATATGTATTATTCATAATAAAATAATGTTTAGGTTAAATGTGTGTACAATGTTGTAAAGGGTTGTAAAGTCTGATTAATTAGGCTGTTATACACAATTTATTGGTATACAGCCTGAAACATGTTTGTGCAAAATCGTTTAAATGTTCCTTACAAGCCTGAATGTTGAATAAAAGGACATTTGAATTTACATCTCATGCTTAATACAAGCAAAACTAAATACATGATGTTTTCAAATTCTCATAAAATTGTCTCAAATTGATTACAATTTCACTCATTGGATAGTTATTTCATCGAACCGGCCCTGCGTACAAATCCCTTGGTATTTGGATTGACGATGATTTAACATTTAAAAAACATATGAATGAGCTTGTTAAGAAGCTAAGATTTAAATTGGGCTTTTTATCTTTTACAGAAACAAAGTTTACCTCTCTAGTAAACAGGAAGCAGATTTACAAATGAACCCTGCACAAAGAGACTTTAGTCTCAATATGATTTCTCTGTTGAAATAATGGTAAATAAACTATACCGGGGGCTGTCTTTCAGCTGCTCGAAATTTGAGACAAAATATCCACAGGAAAGTATTGTTTACTTGACTTTTTGGAGGGATATTTGGTTTTCTTTCATCAATAGCAATTGAACCAAGCATACCATGACAATGAAAATTGAATATTCTGAATCAGGGAAGGATAGATAAAAAATAAAACTTTTTTTGAAGATTGAAATCTGAATAGAATTGTTTTTTTTACACCAACAATTTTTTTTCTCCATCCTCCCCCTGATTCAGATTATACCATTTTCATTATCATGGAATGCTTGATTCAATAGCTTTTAACAAGACAAAACTGAATACCCAATAAAAAACTAACTTTACCATAGTGCCTAACCAACCAAATACCTACCAGCACTCTAAAAAGTCAGGTTAACAATACTTTTCTGTCGATATTTTGTCTCAAATTTTGAGCAGGTGAAGGACAAGCCGCACATACAACTGGTAGAGTAAGTTCGATGTCATTTTATTCGTCACATGCTTTGTAAACAACAGGTGTGGACTAACAGTGAAATGCTTACATATGGGCCCTTCCCAAAAATGCAAAGAGAAAGAAATAATAGAAAAGTGAAATACGTAATAAGATACACAATGAGTAACGATAACTTGGCTATATACAAGGGGTACCATTTATATAACTAGGAATAAAGTGACAGATAGTAAACGGCAGCAGCAGCGTACGTGATGAGTTAAAAACTTTATTCAAAAAAGGGTAAATGCAGATAGTCCGGGTAGCTATTTGGTAAGCTATTTAACTAACTAGCAGTCTTATGGCTTGGGGCAGAAGCTGTTCACGGTCCTGTTGGTTCTAGACTTGGTGCATCGGTACCACTTGCAAAGCTGTCATCAAGGCAAAGGCTGGCTACTTTGAAGAATCTGAAATATAACATATATTTTGATTTGTTTAACACTTTTTTGGTTACTACATGATTCCGTATGTTATTTCATCGTTTTGATGTCTTCACTATTATTGCACAAAGTAGAAAATAGTAAAAATGATGAAAAACCCTGGAATGAGTAGGTGTGTCCGAACTTTTGACTGATACTGTATATATCGTAAATCACCCATAGACCATATTCCCCTCCTCCCTATTGGCTGTCTCATTGTCATCAGTGATTTTTTGTATTAAACTTGATTTAACTAGGCAAGTCAGTTAAGAACAAATAACTTATTTACAATGATGGCCTAGGAACAATGGGTTAACTGCCTTGTTCAGGGAAAGAACTAAAGATTTTTACCTTGTCAGCTCGGGGATTCAATCTAGCAACCTTTCGGTTACTGGCCCAATGCTCTAACCACTAGGCTACTTGCCGCCCAAATCAGATCAGGCCTACCACCGTCATGTCGTTGGCAAAATGTATGATAGTGTTGGAGTCGTGGGTGAACAGCGAGTACAGGAGGGGACTAAACACACACCCCTGAGGGGCCCCTCTGTGTTAAGGGTCAGCGTGACGGATGTGTTGTTGCCTACCCTCACCACCTGGGAAGTCAAGGATCCAGTTGCAGAGGGAGGTGTTTAGTCCCAGGGCCCGTAGCTGAGTGATGAGCTTGGAGTGCACCAGGGTGTTGAACGCTGAGATGCAGTCAATGGACAGCATTCTCACGTAGGTGTTCCTTTTGCCCCAGTGGGAAGGGGCAGTGTGGATGCAATCGAGATTGCGTCATCTGTGGATCTATTGGGGCGGTATACGAATTCAAGTGGGTCCAGGGTGTCTGGGATGATGGTGTTGATGTGAGCCATGACTAGCCTTTCAAAGCATTTCTTGGCTACATATGTGAGTACTACAGGGTGATAGTCATTTAGACAGGTTACATTGGCGTTCTTGGGCACAGGGACTATGGTGGTTTGCTTGAAACATGTTGGTATTACAGACTGGGTTAGGGAGAGGTTGAAAATGTCAGTGAAGACACTTGTCGGCTGGTCAGTGCATGCTCTGAGTATGCATCCTGGTAATCTGTCTGGCTCTGCGGCCTTGTGAATGTTAACCTGTTTAAAGGTCTTACTCACAGCGGCTATGGAGAGTGTGATCACACAGTCTTCCGGAACAGCTGGTGCTCTTACGCATGGTTCAGTGTTTCTTGGCTCGAGCTTCTCCGGTAGGTTCGTGTCACTGGGCAGCTCGGGTGTGGGGGGAGGGGAGGGAGAGAGGGAGAGAAAGAAGGAGGGACGGAGAGCGAGAGGGAGGGAGGGAGAGAGAAAGAGACAGCCAAAATAGTTGACATGATTGAAAAAAATTCACAAACAGAAAGATTGTGATTAAAAGGTTCTGATTTGCGGCAATGTTCAGCTATTGCTACTTTTGTTGCTGATTGTCTTCTCACGAAGTCGCCTCTAAAATTGAAGCAATGTTACTGCAATCAAAAGGCATACCAAGACTTGTTACAATTACAGTCTGCGGCTGTCACAACAATGTAACAACATAGTAACTGATAGACATATATTGCTATTGTAGCATATAAAATGTATATTTACTTTTATGAATAATAGTATTTAGTGTTTGTTTGGATTGAGGGCTTTTGGCATAGTGAGGGTACTCTGTTCCTAATCTGTTTGTAGAGGGAGGGAGGGAGGGAGGGAGGGAGGGAGGGAGGGAGGGAGGGAGGGAGGGAGGGAGGGAGATTTTTGGGGCCTATAGAGGGTAGTTCCACTGGCTGGCAGGATATCGAAATGTAAACAACCCCAGTTCTTTGGCTCACTGGACTGAAAATACAATTTTAAGAAGTCTCTCGTTTGCTGAGACCTAAAGAGAATTCCTTTTGTTTTTTGTTTGTATAGTTTTTAAAACTCTTTTGTTTGTCTATGGAATCATTTTGGCAAAGAATTTATTTTGCACCTTTTTTTATTATTCATATTTTTATTAAGTGTTGCTAATCCTCTTTTTATGATTACAGTGACTCGTTTTTCACTCTTTCACATGTCATTAACAATCTATCACCAGCACAGCTTCACACAGCTTCACACAGCTTCACGCAGCTTCACGCAGCTTCACGCAGCTTCACGCAGCTTCACGCAGCTTCACGCAGCTTCACACAGCTTCACACCTGTGCACCTCTAATGGATTGTAGTACTACGTGGTAATATTTGCATTCCATGACAGATCAGAGTTGATTTAAATAGTTATTGCACAGCCAAAGTGCAAATAATCATTTGTTTTGTGAGTGGTAAACTGACCTCCATTAGGAAATGATCTGTTACACTGTCCTTCACCTTGTGTGACACAACAGGCAACAACCTCCTAGGGACTTGACTAGAGGAGCCTTGTATGCAGCAATAACTGCTCATTATGTTTCATGTAATGTGATACTGTTTGGTTAGCCTACAGAGGGGTGACCGAGAAGGCAACACCATTTCTGTTTTCTATGGCCTCCTGCACTGATTTGAAAACACAGGAAATATGCAAGCAATATGAATACCTACTGGGAGTTGGCTTTCACAAGTCCAGTTCTTTCCCATCAGTGTCGGTTGAGGGAAATGGAGAGGAGAAAAGGAAGGAAGCCACTTCAGACATTAGACACACCCTAATGTTGAATGATTAATTTGCAATAGAGTTCCACTTCCCTCGGATCAAAGCTTTTCACAGGCATTACATAACATTTATTGTAACATGCCCTGCCCAGAACTGTAAAAAAATAAGTTAAAGCACAGAGCTCTATGTCTCTGTGTGTGCACTTGCGTGTTACTATGAAAAACAAAGTGAAATGTGGCTGGCTGGGTCTGTCAGGAGGATCGGTCACTGGTGAAAGGGAATTGGTCTGGCAGCCAAAGTTGAGTGATGATGTCACCAGTCTGTCGGCCCCTGACAACACCCAACTCTCACCAGTCATCCAGCTCAGCGTTCAACACCATAGTGCCTCAAAGCTCATCACTAATCTAAGGACCCTGGGACTAAACACCTCCCTCTGCAACTGGATCCTGGACTTCCTGACATGTCAGCCCCAGCTGGTGAGGGTAGGCAACAACACGTCTGCCACGCTGATCCTCAACACTGGGGCCCCTCAGGGGTGTGTGCTTAATCCCCTCCTGTACTCCCTGTTCACCCACGACTGTGTGGCCAAACACAACTCCAACACCATCATTAAGTTTGCTGACGACACAACAGTGGTAGGCCTGATTACCGACAATGATGAGCAAGCCTATAGGGAGGACGTCAGAGACCTGGCAGTGTGGTGCCAGGACAACAACCTCTCCCTCAATGTGAGCAAGACAAAGTAGCTGATCGTGGACTACAGGAAAAGGTGGGCCGAACAGGCCCCCATTAACTTCGACGGGGCTGTAGTGGAGCGGGTCGAGAGTTTCAAGTTCCTTGGTGTCCACATCACCAACGAACTATCATGGTAAAAACACACCAAGACAGTCGTGAAGAGGGCACGACAACACTTTATCCCTCTCAGGAGACTGAAAAGATTTGGCATGGGTCCCCAGATCCTATAAAAGTTATACAGCTGCACCATCAAGATAATCCTGACCGGTTGCATCACCGCCTGGTATGACAACTGCTCGGCATCTGACCGTAACTTGCTACGGAGGGTAGTGTGTACGGCCCATTACATCACTGGGGCCAAGCTTCCTGCCATCCAGGACCCATATACTAGGCGGTGTCAGAGGAAGGCCCAACAAATTGTCAAAGACTCCAGTCACCCTAGTCATAGACTGTTCTCTCTGCAACCGCACAGCAAGCGGTACCGGAGCGACAAGTCTAGGACCAAAAGGCCATAAGACTGCTGAACAATTAATCAAATTGCCACCCGGACTGTTTACATTGACACCCCCCATTTGTTTTTACTCTGCTGCTACTCGCTGTTTATTATCTATGCATAGTCACTTCACCCCTACATACATGTACAAATTACCTTGACTAACCTGTAACACCACACATTGACTAGGTACAGGGAACCCCTGTATATAGCCTCGTTATTGTTATTTTATTGTGTTACTTTTTATTGTTTTTTACTTTAGTTTATTTGGTAAATATTTTCTTAACTCTTTCTTGAACCACATTGTTGGTTAAGGGCTTGTAAGTAAGCATTTCACAGTAAGGTCTACAGCTGTTGTATTCAGCATTTCACAGTAAGGTCTACAGTTGTTATATTCAGCATTTCACAGTAAGGTCTACAGCTGTTGTATTCAGCATTTCACAGTAAGGCCTACAGCTGTTGTATTCAGCATTTCACAGTAAGGTCTACAGCTGTTATATTCAGCATTTCACAGTAAGGTCTACAGCTGTTATATTCAGCATTTCACAGTAAGGTCTACAGCTGTTATATTCAGCATTTCACAGTAAGGTCTACAGCTGTTATATTCAGCATTTCACAGTAAGGTCTACAGCTGTTATATTCAGCATTTCACAGTAAGGTCTACAGCTGTTATATTCAGCATTTCACAGTAAGGTCTACAGCTGTTATATTCAGCATTTCACAGTAAGGTCTACAGCTCTTATATTCAGCATTTCACGGTAAGGTCTACAGCTGTTATATTCAGCATTTCACAGTAAGGTCTACAGCTGTTATATTCAGCATTTCACAGTAAGGTCTACAGCTGTTATATTCAGCATTTCACTGTAAGTTCTACAGCTGTTATATTCGGTGCATGTGACAAATACATTTGATTTGGTCTTGTAGTGGTTACTACAGCATTTCTCAGTGCTTTATAATGCAAAATTGATTATGAATTATTTTGCAGAACATGGCATGCTTTAAAACAAGATGCAGTTCTGTAGATAAGGCATCAGATGTCTCTCTTATTTTATCTTTCGCTTTAGCAAAGCAGAAGAGTCTGAATACATATGCAAATATTTGTTATGACAAATGGAGGTCTGTTATTCTGATCTTCTGACTTGACTTCAACTGGGGACAAGAACATAATTAGTTGAAGCAGAAGCTCAATTTCAGAGAGAGTAGTCAGATTAGATAGCAGATATGATACTGCCATAGAGCTGATAGTTCATAGTCCTACTGGCACCAAGCCAGCTACAGTACCTAGTGGCTTTATGGATGTGTCCTTCGGTTGTCTTTCATTCCATCCATTATGTAGTGTTTATCAAGTCTTCACTCCTTCATTCACACTTATCGAGCTGAAGAATATCAGTGGTAACTATAGTAATAAGAATCATTTTCATTTGATCACTTTCAAACAACTGTTTAGAATTAAGATTTGTATTGTATCATTATTTATTTATTTATTTGCTGGATATTAAGTAGACAGCTGTGCTTTGAGCTGTGCATTTCGGAGGCTCAAAGTCTAGTTGAGTTCCACCTTAAAACCTGGGGTAGAGAGCCCTATTCACACAGTGTGCAAGCGCCTGACTACCCCCTGCCTCCCCTCCCCTCGGTGAGAAAGTGTGTCAGTAGGACAGAATTGCATGACAGGCTACCGCGCCTGACCGATATCCCACACAACCAACCCCCGACAGGCCCTGCCCGCCCCCTAGCCAATGGGAGCTGCAGCGGCAGAGAGGAGGCGGGGCGGTAGCTAGAGTGACCTCCCTGAATGAGTATGTTTATGAAATGCTCGCAGACGAGAGTTATATAACCGAGCGGAGTGTTTCTGAAATGCTCGCAGACGAGAGTTATATAACCGAGCGGAGTGTTTCTGAAATGCTCGCAGACGAGAGTTATATAACCGAGCGGAGTGTTTCTGAAATGCTCGCAGACGAGAGTTATATAACCGAGCGGAGTGTTTCTGAAATGCTCGCAGACGAGAGTTATATAACCGAGCGGAGTGTTTCTGAAATGCTCGCAGACGAGAGTTATATAACCGAGCGGAGTGTTTCTGAAATGCTCGCAGACGAGAGTTATATAACCGAGCGGAGTGTTTCTGAAATGCTCGCAGACGAGAGTTATATAACCGAGCGGAGTGTTTCTGAAATGCTCGCAGACGAGAGTTATATAACCGAGCGGAGTGTTTCTGAAATGCTCGCAGACGAGAGTTATATAACCGAGCGGAGTGTTTATGAAATGCTCGCAGACGAGAGTTATATAACCGAGCGGAGTGTTTATGAAATGCTCGCAGACGAGAGTTATATAACCGAGCGGAGTGTTTCTGAAATGCTCGCAGACGAGAGTTATATAACCGAGCGGAGTGTTTCTGAAATGCTCGCAGACGAGAGTTATATAACCGAGCGGAGTGTTTATGAAATGCTCGCAGACGAGAGTTATATAACCGAGCGGAGTGTTTATGAAATGCTCGCAGACGAGAGTTATATAACCGAGCGGAGTGTTTCTGAAATGCTTGCAGACGAGAGTTATATAACCGAGCGGAGTGTTTATGAAATGCTCGCAGACGAGAGTTATATAACCGAATGGAGTGTTTATGAAATGCTCGCAAACGAGGGTTATATAACTGAGCGAGTGTGTTTGTGAAATGCTAGCAGACAAAACAAGGCAGAACAGTTGAATTGTTATGAACACACCCTTTCTGCCTGTCTCAAACTGTTTGAGTAGCATGCTAGCTAGCCTGTCCACTTTGTTCAGATGTTGAAATCAAGTGCCCTACCTTGTTTCTCAGAATGCCAATTCAAATCAAATCAAATTGTATTTGTCACATGCGCAGAATACAACAGGTGTAGACCTTACAGTGAAATGCTTACTTACAAGCCCTTAATCAACAATGCAGTTTTAAGAAAAATAAGTGTTAAGGTGGTATTTACTCAAATAAACTGAAGTAAAAAATAAATAAAAAATAAGAAAATAGAAAAATGTAAAATTAATTAATTATCGAGCAACAATGAATTAACAGTTGTGAGACTATATACAGGGGGTACCGGTACAGAGTCAATGTGGAGACTATATACAGGGGGTACCGGTACAGAGTCAATGGGAGACTATATACAGGTGGTACCGGTACAGAGTCAATGTGGAGGCAATATACAGGGGGTACCGGTACAGAGTCAATGTGGAGGCTATATACAGGTGGTACCGGTACAGAGTCAATGTGGAGGCTTTATACAGGGGGTACCGGTACAGAGTCAATGTGGAGACTATATACAGGGGGTACCGGTACAGAGTCAATGTGGAGGCTATATACAGGTGGTACCGGTACAGAGTCAATGTGGAGACTATATACAGGGGGTACCGGTACAGAGTCAATGTGGAGACTATATACAGGGGGTACCGGTACAGAGTCAATGTGGAGGCTATATACAGGGGGTACCGGTACAGAGTCAATGTGGAGGCTATATACAGGTGGTACCGGTACAGAGTCAATGTGGAGGCTATATACAGGGGGTACCGGTACAGAGTCAATGTGGAGGCTATATACAGGGGGTACCGGTACAGAGTCAATGTGGAGGCTATATACAGGGTGTTACGGTACAGAGTCAATGTGGAGGCTATATACAGGGTGTTACGGTACAGAGTCAATGTGGAGGCTATATACAGGTGGTACCGGTACAGAGTCAATGTGGAGGCTATATACAGGGTGTTACGGTACAGAGTCAATGTGGAGGCTATATACAGGGGTACCGGTACAGAGTCAATGTGGAGGCTATATACAGGTGGTACCGGTACAGAGTCAATGTGGAGGCTATATACAGGGGGTACCGGTACAGAGTCAATGTGCGGAGGCATAGTTTAGTCGAGGTAATTGTGGTAATATGTACATGTGGGTAGAGGTAAAGTGACTAGGCATAATAAACAGAGAGTAGCAGCAGTGTAAAAATGGGGGGGGGGGGGGGGGGGGGGGGGGGTGACACACAATGCAAATAGCCCGGGTAGCCATTTGATTAGCTGTTCAGGAGTCTTATGGCTTGGGGGTAGAAGCTGTTAAGAAGCCTTTTGGACCTAGACTTGGCACTCCTGTACCGCTTGCCGTGCGGTAGCAGAGAGAACAGTCTATGACAATAACGTAGATAATTGTGTTTTAAAACCTGGATTCTTGCGATATAGGTATTTGGAATATCGTGCAAAAACATACATTCTAATTCATGAAATATACCGCCCAGCCCTACATTCAGCTGGCCCAGTTGCTCTGTGTATTTCTGTCATTACTTAGAGGAGAGAACAGCAGACTTTTCCCCTTTTTTTCATAGAGAGAGTGGGAAAAACAAACAAATTGTAATGCCAACATGTAATGCCACAACAACAATGCATTAAATCTCTGAGAGGTAAATGAGTTTCCATATGTCTGCCTCTCAGAGGACTACAGATCCATATGTCTGTCTCTCAGAGGACCACAGCTCCCATGCGGGACTACATATCCCATACTTCATAAATTACACAGATTCGTTATCTCTGTCTTTGGCACAAACATGAAATAGACTGGCAGATTGAGCAGCGATAGCGTATCACATGAATGAGTTGGTTGTTTCTGTCTCTGTGTAGTACTATGGCTGCTGTGAAGTTAAATAGCCAACCGACTCCTCTGTTTAAACTAAAACATGTTTTTCTTCACATATGACTGCCCTCCATTTTAGGCACTTATATGGGCCCCTTGTATGTGAGAGGGAAAGATAGTGTGTGAGGGGACTGGGTTTCTGACACATGACTCTGTCTATTTCTGTCTTTCACCTCACTGGGTCCACAGACAGACCGACAGCATGAGAGACACACGGCCAGATTTAGTTTCAAATTCACTTCAATCAAATAATTTCCCCACTCTTTTTATTGCATACTATGTTTACTTGTATTCTTCTCTGTGCTGGGGCAATCTGTGTTAGTATGAAATATGGCACATAGATAAGGCATGATTAAAGTCAATATTTGTCCATTTGAATACCTTTCAGACTGCTGCTATGACACTCAGAGCATGCAAGGCAGAGCCAAACTGACAGCCTGCCTCTCACTTCACAAGATGTTGATCATAGCCACATGCCAGGTGGAAACCTGTAAACCTGTTGCAAATGCCAATATTCAATCAATTAAACTGTATTTATAGAGCACATTTCTTACAGGGGATGGATGCATTTCAAAGTGCTTAAAAAATAAAATAGAGAAGGTGAGAAAGATAACGCAAAAGGTTTTCTAAATGAGACAAATGAAAATAGTCCTCCCTCCGTCGTATCAGAATCTTCCAGTGCTAGCCCTGCAGTGTGTCTATATAATGTATGTGTGAACGTTGCAACACATTATGCAATGAAATCAGGTCATGATCTGAGCTCCTCTTGGCCGTGCCCCAAGAGAGATTGGCCTCAGCCGTGGTGTTACTCAATAGTGAGAGTTGTTTGTGTGTGGCCATATTAGTCCCAACTCATGTCCTTATTTTGAGATCTACTAGCTGTAGACCTGGCAGGGCAGTAATATTTTTATGGATTCTCATTAGTTTTTAATACAGGTTTAATAACTCACTTGATGGGTTGAGCTTCACAGCTTTTGTAATATATCTCCACCCCCTCTCTCTCTCTCTCTCTCTCTACAGCTCAAATAGAAGTAATACCCTGCAAGATCTGTGGGGACAAGTCCTCAGGTATCCACTATGGGGTCATTACCTGCGAAGGTTGCAAGGTGAGCTAGTAGTAGTTGGGTTTCTTCTTTACTTTCTTCATGTGTTCTTTAACAATATGAAACAAAGACAAGCTGCAATTGAAAATATCCTTAGTTGTGATCAATGAAATAATACTTCCATTTTGTAACATCTAGGTTTATGATACTGGAATTATATACATTATGTAATCATTTGACTCATCCTTTGTGTTTCTTTGTGTAGGGATTCTTCCGCCGCAGCCAGCAGAACAATGCCATGTACTCGTGTTCCCGCCAGAGAAACTGTCTTATTGACCGAACCAACCGCAACCGCTGCCAACACTGCAGACTGCAGAAGTGTCTGGCTTTGGGTATGAGCCGGGACGGTGAGTCACACACACACACACAGACGTGCGTGGAGCCCAGAGGAAAACTCATGACAGGTAGTAAACACTCATTTCCACACAGATATACTGTATATACAGTGCATTCGGAAAGTATTTAGACCCCTTGACTTTTCCCACATTTTGTTACGTTACAGCCTTACTCTAAAATGGATTAACGAAAAATAAAATGTCCTCTTCAATCTACACACAATACCCCATAATGACAAAGCGAAAACAGGTTTTTTGAATTTTTTATTCAGACCCTTTGCTATGAGACTCGAAATTTAGCTCAGGTGCATCCAGTTTCCGTTGATTATCCTTGAGATGTTTCTACAACTTGATTGGAGTCCACCTGTGGTAAATTCAATTGATTGGACATGATTTGAAAAGGTACACACCTGTCTATATAAGGTCCCACAGTTGACAGTGCATGTCAGAGCGAAAACCAAGCCATGAGGTCGAAGGAATTGTCCGTAGAGCGCCGAGACAGGATTGTGTCGAGGCACAGATCTGGGGAAGGGTACCAACAAATGTCTACAGCATTCAAGGTCTTCAAGAACATAGTGGCCTCCAGCATTCTTAAATGGAAGAAGTTTGTAACAACCAAGACTCCTCCTAGAGCTGGCCAAACTGAGCAATCGGGGGAGAAGGGCCTTGGTCAGGGAGGTGACCAAGAACCTGATGGTCACTCTGACAGAGCTCCAGAGTTCCTCTGTAGAGATGGGAGAAACTTCCAGAAGGACAACCATCTCTGCAGCACTCCACCAATCAGGCCTTTATGGTAGAGTGGGCGGACTGAAGCCACTCCTCAGTAAAAGGCACATGACAGCCCACTTGGAATTTGTCAAAAGGCACCTAAAAGGCTCTCAGACCATGAGAAACAAGATTCTCTGGTCTGATGAAACAAAGATTGAACTCTTTGGCCTGAATGCCAAGCGTCACGTCTGTAGGAATCCAGGCACGCTCATCACCTGGCCGATACCACCCCTACGCTGAAGCATGGTGGTGGCAGCCACATGCTGTGGGGATGTTTTTCATCAGCAGGAACTGGGAGACTAGCCTTGGTCGAGGGAAAGATGAACGGAGGAAAGTACAGAGAGATCCTTGATGAAAACCTGCTCCAGAGCGCTCAGGACCTCAGACTGGGGTGAAGGTTCACCTTCCAACAGGACAATAACCCAAAGCACACAGCCAAGACAACGCAGGATTGGCTTCGGGATAAGTCTCTGAATATCCTTGAGTGGCCCAGCCAGAGCCCGGACTTGAACCCGATTGAACATCTCTGGAGAGAGCTGAAAATAGCTGTGTAGCGACGCTCCCCATCCAACCTGACAGAGCTTGAGAGGATCTGCAGAGAAGAATGGGAGAAACTCCCTAAATACAGGTGTGACAAGCTTGTAGCGTCATACCCAAGAAGACTTGTGTCTGTAATCTCTGCCAAAGGTGCTTCAACAAAGTACTGAATAAAGGGTCTGAATACTTATGTAAATGTGATATTTAGCAAAAATGTCTAAAAACCAGTTTTTGCTTTGTCATTATGGAGTATTGCGTGTAGATTTCCAAGGGGAAGGCTGTAACGTAACAAAATGGGGAAAAAGTGAAGGGGTCTGAATACTTTCCGAATGCACTGTATATAGATAGATATACTTACATTCTGATTCTTCTCTTGTCTCCCTCCAGCGGTGAAGTTTGGCCGTATGTCTAAGAAGCAGCGAGACAGCCTGTACTCTGAGGTTCAGAAGCACCAGAAGAACCAGGAGGTTCTGAACCAGGAGGTTGTGAACCAGGGGTGTCTGAACCAGGGTTTGTCCCTGACCAGGGAAGATGTGGCAGGGGGAGACAGCGAGGGGGACAGGCACAGGGAGCTCAGTCACTCCTACAGCAGCGGCGGCTCCAGCTCCACCCTGAGTGACCTGGATGACATCCCCGACCTGTTTGACCTGCCCTTGACCCCGGAGGAGGCCCACGAGTACTGCAGCCTGGAGCTGCTGGGAGGCCACGGCGGAAGCACCGGGAACACCTCAAACTCTTCATCGTCATCATCCTCTAACAATTCATCCAATCAGAACTCGCCGCAGCAGAATCTGCTGGATGTCACCGACGCCAGTGGAATCAAACATGAGTACCAGATGTTGTCGCACACAAAAGCTGCACAGCTGGAGCCACTGGCCGAAGACTGCACTCTTATGGATATAGGTACAAAATCTATTACTATAACTAACATCACCATCAACATTTCCCAGTATCAAGTAAACATCTTATCTGTAGTGGTCTTGTATTTATATGGTCCTGTGTTTCTGTTTCAGGGCGTATAACCCAGAGTGTCGTTTCTGTTTCAGGGCGTATCACCCAGAGTGTGCCGTTTCTGTTTCAGGGCGTATCACCCAGAGTGTGCCGTTTCTGTTTCAGAGCGTATCACCCAGAGTGTGCCGTTTCTGTTTCAGAGCGTATCACCCACAGTGTGCCGTTTCTGTTTCAGAGCGTATCACCCACAGTGTGCCGTTTCTGTTTCAGAGCGTATCACCCACAGTGTGCCGTTTCTGTTTCAGAGCGTATCACCCACAGTGTGCCGTTTCTGTTTCAGAGCGTATCACCCACAGTGTGCCGTTTCTGTTTCAGAGCGTATCACCCACAGTGTGCCGTTTCTGTTTCAGAGCGTATCACCCACAGTGTGCCGTTTCTGTTTCAGAGCGTATCACCCACAGTGTGCCGTTTCTGTTTCAGAGCGTATCACCCACAGTGTGCCGTTTCTGTTTCAGAGCGTATCACCCAGAGTGTGCCGTTTCTGTTTCAGAGCGTATCACCCAGAGTGTGCCGTTTCTGTTTCAGGGCGTATCACCCAGAGTGTGCCGTTTCTGTTTCAGAGCGTATCACCCAGAGTGTGCCGTTTCTGTTTCAGAGCGTATCACCCACAGTGTGCCGTTTCTGTTTCAGAGCGTATCACCCAGAGTGTGCCGTTTCTGTTTCAGAGCGTATCACCCAGAGTGTGCCGTTTCTGTTTCAGAGCGTATCACCCAGAGTGTGCCGTTTCTGTTTCAGAGCGTATCACCCAGAGTGTGGTCAAGTCCCACTTGGAGACGAGTCAGTACAGTTCTGACGACCTGAAGAGGCTGACATACAGTGGGATTCAGTACTCACCTGAGGAGACCCGCAACTTCCAGTGCAAGGTGAATACACACACACACACACACACACACACACACACACACACACACACACACACTGCTACTCACTAATGTATTGCATTATTGTTGTATTAAATTATGATTTCTCTATTTCTCCCAGTCTGAAGAGTTTATGTGGCAGCAGTGTGCCCACCACATCACCAATGCCATCCAGTATGTGGTGGAGTTTGCCAAACACATCACTGGCTTCATGGACCTGTGTCAGAACGACCAGATCATTCTGCTCAAAGCAGGTTCGTACCTTTATACATGCACACATCCAGATTACAAGTACCGCTCAAACCACTTTAGGACATGCACACACTGATTGTTATGTGAACGCTCTTTCTTTCACACACATATACAAACAAACATGGATCAAACCCTATAACACTGAAGCACATTCCTGTAATGAGTGAAGAAATGGCAGAAGTCCTTTATCTTGTCCTTCTTTTCTCCAACATTCTTCCTTTTGTGCTCTTTTTGTTTTTTACAAACCACACATCACTGCTCCGACCATTTAACTAAACCGTCTCTGAAACATATTTATACCATTCAACAACCATTATATCTGCACACACACGTTGATTTGACGATAACTCAGTTAATGTTTGAAACCCCCTTTTGATAAGTTCTTGATAATCCTTATTGCCCTGCTGACTTTCAAATTGTTCAAATGACTTACATCTGCTATCCTCCAATCTGGAATGTTTTACTTTCCGTTGGGTGTTTTTTTTTCTTCTGCATGTTGGAACATCTTCTGTGCTCTCGGTATCCCCCCTTCCACTCACTCCTCTTCCTTCATTCCTGTGGCTCTCGATGGTTGCCTTTGCAGGCTGTCTGGAGGTGCTGTTGATCAGGATGTGCAGGGCGTTTAACGCTAACACCAACACCATGTTCTTTGATGGCAAGTTTGCCTCCGCCCAGCTCTTCAAAGCCCTCGGTAAGCGTCTCAGATAGGTTAGCCTATCCCTTGTCTGATACAGTATTTAGAATGTATAGAGCTGATACTGTTAACTACTCCAAATACAATTCAGTGGAACATGATGTGTGCATATCTAATATTGTGATTGTTCTCTGCAGGTTGCGATGACCTGGTCAGTGCCGTGTTTGACTTGGCTAAAGGTCTCTGCCGCCTGCAGCTGACCGATGAAGAAATGGCTCTGTTCAGCGCTGCTGTCCTTCTGTCCCCAGAGCGACCATGGCTGACCGACAGCCAGAAGGTCCGGAAGCTGCAGGAGAAGCTCTTCCTGGCTCTGCAACACAGTCTGCACATGAGCGGGGCTGCCGACGAGAAACTAGACCAGGTAGAAGGGATCCAGATTTTGTCAAATTAACGTCAGATTTGACTTTTTGTAGCAGGTTTGGAGAACAAATTTAGCAGGTTAAGAGAATTGGGTTAAGGTTAGGAAAAGGGTTAGGGTTAGCCAAAATTCCCCAAAATTCTACTCTTGATGTTAGTTTGATAAAAGCTAGATCCCTTCTAGCCATGAGCGGGAAGACTCAGCACACGGCACGATGACAATACACAGCCCACAGCCTCTAGCCATGACCCAGTTGTCATTGGCTCAGATCCACCATATGGGAATCACTGGTGTAGCGTACGTCTCCTCTCCAAGAACTTTATGATACGGTCCTCTACAGAATATTCCAAACAGCTGCATAAGCATATTTTATGGGGCCTTAAGGCCTTGTGCTGTAGAGTAAACCAGTGGTTTCCCAACTCCAGTCCTCCAGTAACCCCAACAGTATAACAAACATGTGTAGCCCTGGACAAGCACACCTGATTCAACTTATCAACTAATCATCGAGCCCTCTACAAGTTGAATTAGGTGTTTGTTCAGGGCTACAACTAAAATGTGTACTGTTGTGGGTACTGGAGCTGGGAAACGCTGCTGTAGACATTCTTTAAATCAAACTAAGACAAACAGTTAAACAGTCTAGTGTTGTAAGCCGGATCTATCCCATGCAACTTAGCTTAAGTCCATATACATTTCATGCGTTGTCTGGATTTCTTCCATCCCACCATGTCCATAGATATTGAGCGTATTTTCCTGACTTATCCCGGTGTCCTCTTCTCCTGTAGATGGTGTCTAAGCTGCTGATGATGAAGTCCATCTGTAATCTCCACGTCAACAAGCTGGAGTTCTTCCGTCTGGTTCACCCCGAGACTGCATACAGCTTCCCACCACTCTATCGGGAAGTGTTCGGGAGTGAGATCTCTCTACCCGACTCTACAAAGAGCTCCTAGAGAGAAATATGGAGTGAATGTGTTAGAGGCAGGTTAAGAAAAGTGTGGAGATATGGAAGGGAAAGGGGAGATTGAGCGAGGGATATAAATATTGAACTCAGAAATAACCAGCAGTTAACTAGACAATCCAGGACTTAAAATACTCAGTTTCCCAGCATGCTGTGGCGTTATTCCTCCTCTATCCTAGCAGGCCATGCACCTTACACTACAGACTTCACCTTCAGGGTCCTTTTGTACCGTAGCACTTTGGACAAATGAATGGGCAATATGCATATTCTACAGTGTGAACATAGATCATTTAACATTAGAACATCGATGCTCCCCAACCCCGCCATGAATGTACCACACTGACAACCACCAATGCACCAGCCAGAACCACACACAGAATGTACGTATTAACACTCTGGGACAGTTTGACTGGTTGAATTAGAATCATTGTAATGCTATGGTTCTACTCAACAGACACAGGGTTCTTTCATTTATAGTCCCAAAGACACAGTTCTCAGTGGTACCCATATGTAGACTGCATGTATGTTGGACATGTATGTACTCACCAGCCCTAAGAGACCAAGATTATCATTCAGTTATTTCTCTGTTACAAATGAGGATATAACAGGTATGACATGCCACGCTACTTGGTCATGGCCTTACTGGTCAATTATTCTTTGTTGATCGTCTGCCTACAGGTTTATAGCAAATTCACAGAACGGTCACACACTCACAGAACGGTCACACACTCACAGAACAGTCACACACTCACGGAACGGTCATACACTCACAGAATGGTCACACACTCACAGAATGGTCACACTCACAGACATAGGCACTTGTTCTGACAGTGTTTGGTGCTGCCCTTTGTAGACTTAAAAAATGCATTGAGAAACCTCAGTCGCTCACCTACTTCCCTAGAGAGAGAGAGTCAGGTTTCCATGGCAACACCCACCCCCATAGCAACCCAATGGGGTTACGCAATGTATGTAATTTGACCATTTGGGAGGCTGAACACTCTTTGCATAGTGAACACTGCCAAGGTAGGCAGCCCAATCACACGAAGGCAAAGGAGGGTCTCTAGTAGAATGGCCCAACATTGTTAATGAAACGGACTCTTGCCTCATGAGACCGCGCTGGGTTAAAGAAACAGCAGAAGACAGAACATAAGAAGAGAAGAGGACACTTTATGAACTCTGAATAACAAAGACACTTGAGAACAGCTCCTCTGTGAGAGTCCCTAACCAGCAACATCCAGCCAATAGGAATAGTCTCCCATTCACTAATGCCTTGTCTTTGGGTTACAGTTAAATTGTCTGTGTGTAAACTCTCTTTGCTGGTTGGATCAACTGTATTATTTTTGTACATTGCTGTTTCTGTGTCATCTACTCCTCACCAAATGTCAAAGATCTTTCCTATCCACTATCCCACTGGGCGAGCACAAGTCTAAGGATGGACCGAGCTACCAGCTACCCCCCTGAGTTAGACATCTATTTGTATTATGTTTATGAGTCAGACAGGGCATCTCTTAACCCTTTGAGGAGCATGGACAGACAACATATCCTGATTCTACTTGTTCTTATTGAACTGTAAAGTTCCACAACAGAATACTGAGAATAAGGTTCTATGAACTCACTCCACAAAGGGCTAAAAGTGACTCGTAGCCACTCAGGGAGCTAGCTATGTTCTGTCAGTCTCTGTACTAGCAGTCTCTGTACTAGCAGTGTTTTCCTCTCACCTTGCAGCTAAGACAAGACCCATAACCTTGATCACTGCGAACGTAATCTTTGTTTGTGAATGTTACTCACACAGTATCAGAGACCTTTCCCCTTTATTCTCAATATTACAACACAATCTGAATTTTACAAGACACGATCTAAAAAATATACATATTTTTAGAACATGTTATTCTTGGGATTTAATGTTGCTTTTGTTGTGAGTGTTATTTCTGTTGGTCTGATTTTTTTATTTTCCTCTTGTTATGTCATCACATTTTTGTCTTGTAAAATAAGTGATCTATTTTTTTTTAAGAAAACCTTACAAAAAAACAGAAACTTGTTTTCCTCTCTATTCCCCGTAAGACAAAATGTACAATAGGTATATTGTCAGTCAAAGAGTAAACAAGTTACTCAGCTCAATGTATACTGCTCAAAAAAATAAAGGGAACACTTAAACAACACAATGTAACTCCAAGTCAATCACACTTCTGTGAAATCAAACTGTCCACTTAGGAAGCAACACTGATTGACAATAAATTTCACATGCTGTTGTGCAAATGGAATAGACGACAGGTGGAAATTATAGGCAATTAGCAAGACACCCCCAATAATGGAGTGGTTCTGCAGGTGGGGACCACAGATCACTTCTCAGTTCCTATGCTTCCTGGCTGATGTTTTGGTCACTTTTGAATGCTGGCGGTGCTTTCACTCTAGTGGTAGCATGAGACGGAGTCTACAACCCACACAAGTGGCTCAGGTAGTGCAGCTCATCCAGGATGGCACATCAATGCGAGCTGTGGCAAGAAGGTTTGCTGTGTCTGTCAGCGTAGTGTCCAGAGTATGGAGGCGCTACCAGGAGACAGGCCAGTACATCAGGAGACGTGGAGGAGGCCGTAGGAGGGCAACAACCCAGCAGCAGGACCGCTACCTCCACCTTTGTGCAAAGAGGAGCAGGAGGAGCACTGCCAGAGCCCTGCAAAATGACCTCCAGCAGGACACAAATGTGCATGTGTCTGCTCAAACGGTCAGAAACAGACTCCATGAGGGTGGTATGAGGGCCCGACGTCCACAGGTGGGGGTTGTGCTTACAGCCCAACACCGTGCAGGGCGTTTGGCATTTGCCAGAGAACACCAATATTGTCAAATTCGCCACTGGCGCGCTGTGCTCTTCACAGATGAAAGCAGGTTCACACTGAGCACATGTGACAGACGTAACAGTCTGGAGACGTCGTTGAGAACGTTCTGCTGCCTGCAACATCCTCCAGCATGACCGGTTTGGCGGTGGGTCAGTCATGGTGTGGGGTGGCATTTCTTTGGGGGGCCGCACAGCCCTCCATGTGCTTGCCAGAGGTAGCCTGACTGCCATTAGGTACCGAGATGAGATCCTCAGACCCCTTGTGAGACCATATGCTGGTGCGGTTGGCCCTGGGTTCCTCCTAATGCAAGACAATGCTAGACCTCATGTAGCTGGAGTGTGTCAGCAGTTCCTGCAAGAGGAAGGCATTGATGCTATGGACTGGCCCGCCCGTTCCCCAGACCTGAATCCAATTGAGCACATCTGGGACATCATGTCTCGCTCCATCCACCAACGTCACGTTGCACCACAGACTGTCCAGGAGTTGGCGGATGCTTTAGTCCAGGTCTGGGAGGAGATCCCTCAGGAGACCATCCGCCACCTCATCAGGAGCATGCCCAGGCATTGTAGGGAGGTCATACAGGCACGTGGAGGCCACACACACTACTGAGCCTCATTTTGACTTGTTTTAAGGACATTACATCAAAGTTGGATCAGCCTGTAGTGTGGTTTTCCACTTTAATTTTGAGTGTGACTCCAAATCCAGACCTCCATGGGTTGATAAATTGGATTTCCATTGATTATTTTTGTGTGATTTTGTTGTCAGCACATTCAACTATGTAAAGAAAAAAGTATTTAATAAGATTATTTCATTCATTCAGATCTAGGATGTGTTATTTTAGTGTTCCCTTTATTTTTTTGAGCAGTGTATATTCTTGTATGTTGGGATACTTTACATGTGCTTTAAAGAATATAATAAAAGTATTTCTTTTGAATATGTGAAGTGTCTGTCTTAAAAATGTTAACTCTTTCATCACACACTTGGTTTATTTACATAAAAAAGGATAATACCACTTACAGCATACAGAATAGTGGTAATAGTATGGAAACATTATTTGCCTAGATACCCCTTAATTTCATAATCATATACTTGTTTCTGGGTAATACACCACATACAGTGCATTCGGAAATGATTCAGAACCCTTAATTTTTCCACATTTTGTTACGTTACAGCCTTATTCTAAAATGGATTAAAAAAAAATAAAAAATCCCCTTATCAATCTGCACATAATACCCCATAATGACAAAGCAAAAGCTGGTTTTTTTACATTTTTGAAAATGTATTAAAAATACAAAACTGAAATATGACATTTACATAAGTATTCAGACCCTTTACTCAGTACTTTGTTGAAGCACCTTTGGTAGCGATTACAGCATCAAGTCAGGGTGGCAGGTAGCCTAGTAGTTGGGCCAGTAACCAAAAGGTTGCTGGATCAAATCCCCGAATCTGTTGTTCTGCCTGGTAGGCCATCATTGTAAATAAGAATTTGTTCTTAACTGACTTGCCTAGTTACATTTTTTTTTAAGTATTCATGGGTATGACCCTACAAGCTTGGCACACCTGTATTTGGTGAGTTTATCAAATGTAATCCATTTTAGAATAAGGCTGTAATGTAACAAAATTTGGAAAAAGTCAAGGGGTCTGAATACCTTCCAAATGTACAGTACATTGTGCGTAACCATAGCTACAAGAACAATATCTGAAAGGAACAGATAGATGTCAGTATTATCGTGATAGCTCCCCCTAGCTTTCCAATAAGCTAAGTGGAGTTTCTGCCATATTTCTCTCATGGATCCAGTCCATCCAGATCTGTGAACACTGAAGTGGTAGGACCTGGATGATAGGGCTAGGGACCAAATGGAACCGGGCCTAAAATCAAATCCAATGTATTTGTCACATACACAGTTTACAGCAGGTATAAAAGCTGCAGCCAAATGGTTATGTGCTAGCTCCCTCAACAATGCAGTACGTTAATCAATAATAACAATGAAAAGAGTTGAGAGTCTTATGTATAACACATTAGCCAGATCTGTTTGTGCTTTTACAAACTCCATTGTCATTGTTTTGGCATGACAATTCCATAAGGAGTTGGCTAGAGAGCAGAGACAGACTGGGACCAGGTTAAGAACACGTCACACTCCAAACTGCAGAGTGGGACCTGGATCATTCAGGATGGTACCACATTGTAAAACGTATTGCGCTGAACAGACATGATTCTCTGCAATTAGAAAAGGTATGACATCAGCACCATACATTTTTGTATATATTCTGCAGCATTGTACCTCTCTGAATAAGGCTCAAATCTGAATAAGGCTCAAATGTTGCCAAAAACATTCACGCATTGGGAAAGGAAAAGGAGCCGACTGGGAAAAATCCATTGTCCTCAGCAGAGCTGTCACTGACTGAATAAGGCTGTGGCCCACAGCTAGTTCCTTCCCCGATGTCTCCTTTCCTTCTTCGGCAATGCTGTAGGGGGAGGGGATTGGGTAAAGGTGAAAGAAGATTCCCGGTGGCATTCACCTTTTATTCGAAAATACCGGTCCTCTCACAGATCTGCAGATAAAGAAGATGAGATTAGGAGAGGAATCGAACGCTTCTGAAATACAATAAGGTCCAGTTTCCTGGACACAGATAGTCCTGGACTAAAAATGCAATTTCAATAGAGATTTTCAGTCCAGGACTAGGTTTAGCCTAATCCGTGTCTGGGAAACTGTCCAGATGTCTTCAAAAATAAATGGCCTGTCATCACATTACATTTACATTTACATTTAAGTCATTTAGCAGACGCTCTTATCCAGAGCGACTTACAAATTGGTGCATTCACCTTATGATATCCAGTGGGGATATCATGGGGACATCACTGAAAATCAATCAGAGCAAATCAATTAGGATAGGATACCTTATCCCCTGAGTGTCTATAGGCAAGCAGGCAGGCAGGCCTACAGAATCTGTTTCCAATCTAATCTATCTGTTATCCCCGTTATGCCTCACTTAATCTGTTTGAAAAATAGCAGGAACTGCAAATCCATTTATATACACTGAACAATAATATAAATGCAACATGTAAAGTGTTGGTCACATGTTTCATGAGCTGAAATAAAAAATAGCAGAAACTTTCTATACGTACAAAAAGCTTCTTTCTCTCAACTTTTTTGCACAAAATTGTTTATATCCCTGTTAGTGAGCATTTCTCCTTTGCTAAGATAATACATCCATCTGACAGGTGTTGCATATTAAGAAGCTGATTAAACAGCATAATAATGATTACACAGGTGCATCTTGTGCTGGGGACAATAAAAGGCCACTTTAAAAATGTGCAGTTTTGTAGCACAACACAATGTCACAGATGTCGTAAGTTTTGAGGGAGCGTGCAGTTGGCATGCTGACTGCTGGAATGTCCACCAGAGCTGTTGCCAGTGAATTGAATGTTAATTTCTCTACAATAAACTGCTTCCAACATCGTTTTAGAGAATTTGGCAGTACCTCTAACCGGCCTCACAACCACAGTCCACGTGTAACCACGCCAGTTCATGGGGGGGTGCTGAGGACTATTTTTATCTATAATAAAGCCCTTTTGTGGGGAAAAACTCTATCTGATTGGCTGGGCCTGGCTCCCTAGTGGGTGGGCCTATGCCCTCCCAGGCCAATTTATGGTTGCACCCCTGCCCAGCCATGTGAATTCGATAGATTAGGGCCTTATGAATTTATTTCAATTGACTGATTTCCTTATATGAACTGTAACTCAGTAAAATCTTTGAAGTTGTTGCGTTTATATTTTTGTTCAGTATAGCAGAAGCTACTATGCCTTGCAGGAAGTAGACTGGTTGCCAGGCAAGTTCCACTCGCAAAGGAAAACTAGCTTGAAGGAGATCCACTGTTGAGGACTAAACTCCACGGTGAAGGAAGTTTAGTCCGCTGCGGAGAAAACGACGCAGAAGAGAAACTTCAACGAGCTATTCCTATAATCAAACTTTCAGCAATTATTTAAAAGCAACTTGCACGTAAAGAAAGAAGCTTATATCCTGCATCAAAAATGTCAGTCGCAGGCTTCAAGAAACAATTTTACAAAGCAAGCCAGGTCAGTGAACAACTTTTTACTTCGGCTAACGTTATGTTGTATGTTAGCTAGCTAAGTTAGCTGGATAGCTAGCATTACTTGTGCAACATAGCTAACTAGTTAAATGTGCCGTTTGACAAGGAAATATCTGACTCAAATGTTTTATTTATTAACTAAATTATTTAACTTTTACATTTGTCTAATGGCTAACTTCAGTGGCCTGAAAAGTCCTCGCAAAGTTAAATCTGCATAGCTCCAGTGAGTTGGCTATGCTAGTAGCTGGCTAGCTGTCAGTTCAGCACATAACGTTATATTGGCATTTCGTAATGAGATTGACACATTGTTTCAATTTACTATAAAAACAGTGTTTGAAAACAGCGCCATTATTTTGGTGTGTCAGCAAATGTTTCTATGCAAACATAAACAAACTAACGTTAGTGAGTTTCGTATCAGAACGTTTACATGACTCACTTTAAATACCCCTTTCTCTGAGTTTAGCAAAACATTTTCTTCCTTGGAGGAATAGATAAAGCGGTGTAGACTAGAGGGGAATTAATCTAGCTGTATGTGATAAACCCTTTTTAATTTGAGCTCAACCAATAAGTTATTTTGTGTCAGGATGATCTCATTTCATGGACATTGTATTACGATAACACATAGTACCAGTCAAAAGTTTGGACAACTACTCATTCCAGGTTTTTTTTTTTTTTTTTAAACTATTTTCTACATTGTAGAATAACAGTGACGACATCAAAACTATGAAATAACACACATGGAATCATGTAGTAACCAGAAAAGTATTAAACAAATCAAAATGTATTTCTGATTCTGCAAAGTCACCACCCTTTGCCTTGATGACAGCTTTGCACACTCTTGGCATTCTCTCAACCAGCTTCATGAAGTAGTCACCTGGAATGCATTTCAATTAACAGGTGTGCCTTGTTAAATTAATTTGTGGAATTTCTTTCCTTAATGTGTTTGAGCCAATCAGTTGTGTTGTGACAAGGTAGGGGTGGTATACAGAAGATAGCCCTATTTGGTAAAAGACTGAGTCCATATTATGGTCAGAACAGCTCAAATAAGCAAAGAGAAACGACAGTCCATCATTACTTTAAGACATGAAAGTCAGTCAATCTGGAAAATTAAGAACTTTGGAAGTTTCTTCAAGTGCAGTTGCAAAAACCATCAAGCGCTATGGTGAAACAGGCTCTCATGAGGACCACCACAGGAAAGGAAGACCCAGAGTTACATCTGCTGCAGAGGATAAATTCATTAGTTACCAGTCTCAGAAATTGCAGCCCAAATAAATGCTTCACGGAGTTCAAGTAACACACACATCTCAATTATCGACTGCATTAATTAGGCCTTCATGGTTGAATTGCTGCAAAGAAAGCACAACTAAAGGACACCAATAAGAAGAGACTTGCTTGGGCCAAGAAACACGAGCAATGGACGTTAGACTGGTGGGAATCTCTCTTTTGGTCTGAGTCCAAATTGAGATTTTTGGTTCCAACTGCTGTGTCTTTGTGAGACGCAGAGTAGGTGACTGGATGATCTCCGCATGTCTATTTCCCACCGTGAAGCATGGAGGAGGAGGTGTGATGGTGTGGGGGTGCTTTGCTGGAGACGCTGTCAGGGATTTATTTAGAATTCAAGGCACACTTAACCAGCATGGCTACCATAGCATTCTGCAGTGATACACCATTCCATCTGATTTGTGCTTAGTCCCACTATAATTTTGTTTTTCAACAGTACAATGACCCAATACACCTCCAGTCTGTGTAAGTGCTATTTGACCAAGAAGGATAGGGATGGAGTGCTGCATCAGATGACCTGGCTTCCACAATCCCCTGACCTCAACCCAATTGAGTTGGTTTGGGATGAGTTGGACCACAGAGTGAAGGAAAAGCAGCCAACAAGTGCTCAACATATGTGGGAACTCTCAAGACTGTTGGAAAAGCATTCCAGGTGAAGCTGGTTGAGAGAATGCCAAGAGTGTGCAAAGCTGTCATCAAGGCAAAGGGCGGCTACTTTGAAGAATCAAATTTATGTGTATATATATATATATATATATATATATATATATATATATATACACACACACACACAAACAACACTTTTGGTTACTACATGATTCCATATGTTTTGATGTCTTCACTATTATTCTACTATGTAGAACATAGTAAAAAATAGAAACCCTTGAATGAGTCAGTGTGTCAACTTTTGACTGGTACTGTATATAAGTATCTGTAGTTTGACCTATCTGTACCGCCTTCATTGTCATATCAATGTCATGAATAACAACACAGAATGCACCTCTGAAGTTACTCTCACTTGTCCGTTTGTTAGGAGGGACGCAGGGAAGGTTTGGTGTTTCTGGGAGGGAGATGGACATTCCATTCCCTCCAGTGCCACCACACTGGTCTCTTCCTTTCCCCCTCTCCCATTCCCTTCACATGTCCATCTTCATGAGAAGTGATATGTGTTTGGAGTGATTGTGCCAATTTGCAGATGAGTCCATGATTGATGGACTAGGCCTACCAGCCATGGCAGGTGTTTTCCTCACTCACACACTGATTAGCACGTACTCGCCAGATACAAACACACTTATTACCTTTATGTGGAATGTATCGCCTGTTTCGGAAGTACTTAACAGGTGTAAAAGAAACGCCTGAAACTAGATTCCTTACATACTGGTCTTGCGGAAAAAACTGTTGGGAGGTTCTCTTCTGAAATGTTCAACCAATCCAGTAAATGTGAAGGAGGAGTTAAGGTAAGTGTCACCTTGTTCACGTCCAAAAGCGGATGTTGCGTCACAGGCTATATTTTTTTCATATCCACTGAAAACCGGAGGCTAGGAAGTACTAGTGGTGTAACACAAATAAAAGGGTTGTTATTGGATGGATCTGAGATACATTATAGCCTTTGCAGATACTAATACAATCTGCATTTGGCCACAAGTGAAGTAGTTACAGAACAGGTTGTAAGTAGTCCTAAGGAAGTCATCTGACAGCTTTGAGAGGCCAATTTTAACAGTTTCTATTTGATCTTTAGTAGTAAATACTCTCGAGGCCTCCATAATTAGTGATGTAACACAGTGTGTTGTGTGTGAACTGGAATGGTCTGACTGCCCCACTCACCTCACTACTATAGAATAGTCTGACTGGGTAAATGGGCACGAAGGCACCTAGTAGGCAAGGCCTAGTCACTCTCAAACCCCTGTCATTAAATATCTCTGGGAGAAATGAGGGCGTGGCTGTCTGAGTGTACTGACCCTTATTATGAGGCCATCTGCTATGTTATAGGGGCCTGTTTTGGAAATAGGTCAGTCTGTTGGTGTGTTCACACAGCTGTGAGTGATTGTTGGGTGAGTTGTTCTCCTGGCTCTGGTGTGCTTTGGAATCCTGGCAATGTTGCAGTAGTGCCCAAACCGGATTCCTGGGTTGTTATTAAGCCAGGAGAACAGACTCGGTCAACAGCCTGCCGGTAAACACACACTCACTTCCTCACATGGATTATCTAATGGGTTGTTCCACTAATTCGGGGCCTTTTTTGAGAAGTGTTATAAAATAAAAAGAGCACATGTTCAACTTCATAAACACATTTTCCCATCTCGAGGTTAAATTTAAAAAAAATAGGGATGCACGATATATCGGTAAACATATCGGAATTGGCCAATATTAGCTTAAAAATGCCTACATCGGTATCGGCCCGATGTATAGTTTAACGCCGATTTGTAAAATCGATGTCAAAGCTGACATGCATACCTGTAGGTACATGACGTAATGACGCAACATAACATTTTGCGCTACACTTGCAACACAGTATTTCTAACCTAGCCCACAATGTCTGCTGTGTGGATCGAGCAGTCATTTGAAAGCGTAATAAAATTTCAGCGAGACAACTCAAAAGGCGAAATCCATTAACGCCAGGATAATGAAATTCATCGCCCTTGACAATCAACCGTTCTGTCGTGGGTGATGTTGGCTTTCGCGACTGATCGAGCACCGGTACACACTAACGTTACCAAGTGAGCTAGTTTTCAGATGTTGCCCTACTAGAGTTACACAGTAATAGCATCACTGCTATTAGCTTCACGACATTCTATGGAACGCTGTTTAGGTCGTTGCGTGTCAAAGATGAATGTCAAATAACACTATTCGACAATAACACTATTTGACGTGTTAAATAACAGTTCTATTATAGAATGTTGTGTTCTGAATTTGCTCTGGCAAGCCAAGCGCCACCACTACTATCAGTAGCACTATCAAAGCTGTACAAAATAAAGTCTGCAAACACTGGCCACGAACAATGTGTTTACAATACAGCGTTGGTAATAAAGCATTATTTGTTCGACCGCAACTTCTGGGGTAGCTAGCTAGCTTTAGATTGGTACCTAGCGAGCACCAATACAACCAGCCTGAAAACAATGACCAGTAGAAACTCCAGTCATTTTCATTATTCTTAGCAATGATTTAGGAATCCTTGTGTTTAAGTATTAGCGAGATAGCCACTTGTTGTTCACCTATTGAAATTGAAATTCAGTTCATGAAAATAAATAGCTAGCCAGCTACTTAACCCTGTTGCCCAAAGCTAACGTTATAAGCGTCCAGCTCGACCAGACCAGGGTACGTGTTGTGAAGCTAGCCACAATAAGGATTAGACACAATAGTGGAATTTGCGTTTTGCCTTCAAAATAAAAGTACCTCTTTGAAAGTAATGAAAAAGGTTACAATTGGTGGAATCATAGTTAGACTAGATCATGTTAAACAAGGTTGGAATGCCAAGCAAAGAACTGGGGTATCAGTCTACTCGGTGACACCCACAGAACACAACTGTGAAGGTTTACACAAATATTCGCGTTGTAGTTTTTATCACGGGACTGTGACTGTGAAATCACCTCCCCAGTCAGCCTATTGTGTGTATTGACGTTCATGTTGCACTGTACAGCTTGCCCTGGGGATCAATGAAATCGGGTATCAGTCTACTCAATACCCAAGCAATTTTTTCCCAACGTCCTCCTCAGTTATCAGACTCCAAAACATCCATGCAGAATTGTTTTTCCTCGGGAATAGTGTTCAATACACATAGGTTGACAATAAATGTGGCTCAATTCAGTTGTTTCAGAGTCCCGCAATAAGAGCTATGATGCTAATGTTCTCTGGGTGTCACTGAGTAGACTGATACCCCATGTCATTGATCCACAATCCACAGGTAAGGCTGTACAGTGAAATAAGTATGCCCCCAATGCAATTCTAAAGTATCATACATCCAGTGTGATTTCAACAGATAAACAAATTGTCTTTTGTTGATTTTTATATAACATTCCAACCTTGTTTAGCATAATATTTTAAATTATGGCATAATTCTACTATTTGTATTCATTTGCATCACTGTCAATTATATACTTTTATTTTGAAGGCTAACTGCAAAGTCCGCTATTGTGGCTAATCCTTATTGTGGCTAGCGTCACATAGATGGGTTGACCACCATTAAGCAAATAAGAACTGTCTTATAAATGAGGGTTATTTTAGATGACACCTAGCTATATAGTTAGCTAGCTAACTATAGCTACTGAAACAGATTATGTTGTTTTGCTATGTTTTTGGGGAAGAACATTGTTTGCATCCATGAGCTAGCTAGCTTTTTTTTTATGACCAGGACTGTAGGTGCGCGGGACAACTTTACCAGCATCATAGCATACGTATCAATGAATCATTGTGACATATGAAATACGAGTGATAGTGTAATCAATGTGTATTAACTGCGTAAAAAATGTATTAACTCGTTAAATTATGTGACGTACGGTCATATTCAGATCCTGATTGGTCAACAAGCTTATTTGACACGTCAAATAGTGTTATTTGACATGTATCTTTTTTTACACGCAAAGACCCAAACTGCGTTCCATAGAAATCCTGTGTGTGTGTGTGTGTGTGTGTGTGTGTGTGTGTGTGTGTGTGTGTGTGTGTGTGTGTGTGTGTGTGTGTGTGTGTGTGTGTGTGTGTGTGTGTGTGTGTGTGTGTGTGTAACCTTAACTAGACAAGTCAGTTAAGAACAAATTCTTATTTACAATGACGCCCAAACCCAGACGACACTGGCCCAATTGTGAGCCGCCCAAGTGACGCCTCTTGCGCTGAGATGCAGTGCCTTAGACCTGCGTGTATGTTTTAACACTTTAACTGTACTAGAATGCTTAAAAGGCCACTCAGATTTCAAATATCGGTATTGTTTTTTTGGGGCTAGGAAAATATCGGTATCTGCCAAAAATGTCATATCGGTGCATCACAAAAGAAAATGTCTATAGTAATTGCCAAATAAAGAGGGTTGAAGATTTATTCTTAAATCACCCATGAATCCCCTTGTAACAGGGGGAATGGAAGCATGTTGTGTGCAACAGGGAGTGGCAATTGAATGCAAGCTTCACCCAAAAAATGAAATTAACATTTCTAGCCTGTCTTAGTAACAGGTGTTTTGTTTGACCTACTCAGTTTTCCTCCAGAAAATTGCCAAAAAGAGTTGAACCATCTGAACTGCTTTTACTCTGATTTGGCTGTTTCTAATCATAAGGACCAGTTTAACATATTGAAACCAAAGTTCAGGTGACGTAACAGGGTTGACCTTAAAATGAGGGACAGACATAAAATGAATCACTAATCACATGAAATAAAATAAATCTCCAGAAATCACTGTCAAAGCAACAAAATAACTAGGATTTTACAGTAACCAGGTTCCATCCAACCTTTTTATGTGAGTAAAATACATGACAGCCCTGATGGAAACAGCAAAGGTGGGATCTTTTGTTTGTAAAATTAATTATGCAAGAAATGATGGTAAAAATGCCTTTTATGAGTAAATATTTTTATAATAACCATATGTTGTGTGGTCCTCCCACTACGACTTGGGAAAGCATGCAGTTTATTAGGCTACTGATTAAATGTTATGATGAACTTTACAGGGTGCTGAAAGTGCACGGTGATGAGCTTGATGCTGCTTTCCATTAAATATTGAGGGTCTTATTCTGGTGACATGATGATCGATGCTTGGCTGCCGTTTGACAAATAAAAAGGATCTTGCTCTTTTGTCTGTAATAGGAATCTCATCATGTAGCCTAGGTAGCCAGCCTACCCGCACTGTATCTGCCAGCTGTTGGTTAGAGCGCACACGCAAAGACCAGAGTGGGCACATTCGCTATACATACAATGAATCATTTGTATGTGACAAAACAAGTTGAAAACGCGATGAAAACCCATTTGACTTGTATTCAATGATTTGCTACATGGGAATTTAACTGCAAAACTTATTTTTATGTGCACCATGTCATCATGCTCAGCGTTTTATCCACAAACAAGTCAATTTGATAAACTCATCCATGGTGGGAAAAGGAGGCATTTGGACTGCAACACGTGTTGTTCATCTTGTTACTCGGGCATTAAAATCAGTGGCCTTTTCAATTGCTACATCTTGAACCGCTGATGGGATACTGCCACATTTTAATGAACCGCTGATGGGATACTGCCACATTTTAATGACCCGCTGATGGGATACTGCCCCATTTTAATGAACCGCTGATGGGATACTGCCACATTTTAATGACCCGCTGATGGGATACTGCCCCATTTTAATGAACCGCTGATGGGATACTGCCACATTTTAATGAACCGCTGATGGGATACTGCCACATTTTAATGAACCGCTGATGGGATACTGCCACATTTTAATGCACCGCTGATGGGATACTGCCACATTTTAATGCACCGCTGATGGGATACTGCCACATTTTAATGAACCGCTGATGGGATACTGCCCCATTTTAATGCACCGCTGATGGGATACTGCCCCATTTTAATGAACCGCTGATGGGATACTGCCCCATTTTTAATGAACCGCTGATGGGATACTGCCACATTTTAATAAACCGCTGATGGGATACTGCCCCATTTTAATGAACCGCTGATGGGATACTGCCACATTTTAATGCACAGAAAGGAAAAACTGTGAGAAGCCACTGGACTGAGTCATATGAACACACACACCAGAGAGACATGTTGATTACATGAACAAACACGCCACAAATATATTCCCACTCCCAGGCAGGCCCACCTCCTAGTTATGTCATGTAGCATAATGAGGACTACAGCTGTCAGTAGCTGGTCCTCATCATGTACCTCTTTATAGTATATTAGCTCCTGCACCTAAAATATAAACAGTACCAGAACCCAAAATGAGTACCGGAACCTATTTCAGTCCAAGTCGATCACTGACAAGAAGTAATCAGGTAGGCCAATTTTTATGTTTCCACAAGATCAGAGCATGACATTTCTCCCTTTCATGTGAGTGGTTATTGAAAGGGAGAGAGCTGGAAAGATTTTTCAAATACATTGAGGAACTATTGTCATTCTCAATGGATGTAAAAACAGACTTTGTTTCCTGTTTTGAGGTGACGAAAACATTATTTTGAGAAGCTCCACAGGTCATTAGTGGTGGTGCGTTAAGCCAATCAGAAATACTATCAGATCCCCAAATGGGCACATTTATATGCCTACATTAGCGTGCAGACCAGGTAGCATATAAGCTTACTTCTAAGCTTAATCAACATTGACAGGAGCGCTCCAAACAAAAGACAATGACTAAATTGAATTGACAACTCCTGAATTGTATGAAATAAACCAAAACTTGTTTCTCACAAGTGTTGCATTTTGTTGTGCGCTATGCAAACAACTTGTCCCCTCCACAATGAGAACGGTAAAAGGAATAATAATATATTGAATGCATTAACAAAAATTACCGTAACCAAACAAACATTGTAGATTACAAATGATAGGAATTAACGGTAAATGTACTACTGGTGATATATGTAATGGGGAGTTGATATACACTAACAATCAAACGCAAACAATTCACACAATGAAGTTATGAAACAATGAATGTTTACCAATTGGCGGGAGAGAAGGCATTCTGGAGAGAGAAGTGCATTGTGAATCTGGGCGCTGCATGGTCAATCCGACATCTGCATTGGCCATGCAGCATTTATGGTGGTACGGCCTCTGCAGAAGTCAGGGCATTCATACTTCTTGCTCTCCACGGAGCAGCGCAGAGCTGTTGTGATGGAAGTTTTCAAGGAAATTAATTTGTGTTTATACAGGATGATTTGGCCTCTACATGCCTCCGGAGGCTCCACAATTGGTCATACCCTCCATATGGATCCACTGACCACATTTTCACATCAAGCATAAATTGGCTTTTAGTCTAGGCCTCCGCAATGGATTAGTTCACTGAGATAGGTGTATCTCTCTCTCTCTCTCTCTCTCTCTCTCTCTCACTCACTCACTCACTCACTCACTCACTCACTCACTCACTCACTCACTCACTCACTCACTCACTCACTCACACTACAGTTCAAAAGTTTGGGGTCACTTAGAAATGTCCTTGTTTTTGAAAGAAAATATTTTCATTTTTTTGTCCATTTTTAAAATAACATCACTCCCTTCACAGGACAGTGCAAACTGGCTCTAACGAGAATGGAAAGAGGAGTGGGAGGCCATGGTGCACAACTGAGCAAAGGGACAAGTATATTAGGCCAGCATCCCAGAGTCGCCTCTTCACTGTTGACATTGAGACTGGTGTTTTTCGGGTACTATTTAATGAAGCTGCTAGTTGAGGACTTGTGTTTCTCAAACTAGACACTAATGTAATTGTCCTCTTGCTCAGTTGTGCACCGGGGCCTCCCACTCTTTCTATTCTGGTTAGAGCCAGTTTGCACTGTTCAGTGAAGGGAGTAGTACACAGCGTTGTACGAGATCTTCAGTTTCTTGGCAATTTCTCGCATGGAATAGCCTTCATTTCTCAGAACAAGAATAGACTGACGAGTTTCAGAAGAAAGTTATTTGTTTCTAGCCATTTTGAGCCTGTAATCGAACCCACAAATGCTGATGCTCCAGAAACTCAACTAGTCTAAAGAAGGCCAGATTTATTGCTTTAAACAGCACAACAGTTTTCAGCTGTGCTAACATAATTGCAAAAGGGTTTTCTAATGATCAATTAGCCTTTTTAAAGTAATAAACTTGGATTAGATAACACAACATGGCATTGGAACACAGGAGTGATGGTTGCTGATAATGGGCCTCTGTATGCCTATGTAGATATTCCATTAAAAATTTGCCGTTTCCAGCTACAAATGTCATTTCCAACATTAACAATGTCTACACTGTATTTCTGATCAATTTGATGTTATTTTAAAGGTAAAAAATGTGATTTTTCTTTTCAAAAACAATGACATTTCTAAGTGACCCAAACTTTTGAAAGGATATATATATATATATGCTGTTAAAAAAGAAATGTCCATTCACTGTCAATTGCGTTTATTTTCAGCAAACTTAACGTGTAAATATCTGTATGAACATAGGATTCAACAACTGAGACACAAACTGAACAAGTTCCACAGACATGTGACTAACAGAATAGGAATAATGTGTCCCTGAACAAAGGGGGGGGTCAAAATCAAAAGTAACAGTCAGTATCTGATGTGGCCATCAGTTGCATTAAGTACTGGAGTGCATCTCCTCATGGACTGCACCAGATTTGCCCGTTCTTGCTGTGAGATGTTACCCCACTCTTCCACCAAGGCACCTGCAAGTTCCCGGACATTTCTGGGGGGAATGGCCCTAGCCCTCATCCTCTAATCCAACAGGTCCTAGATGTGCTCAATGGGATTGAGATCCGGTCTCTTCGTTGGCCATGGCAGAACACTGACATTCCTACCTTGCAGAAAATCATGCACAGAACAAGCAGTATGGCTGGTGGCATTGTCGTGCTGCAGGATGAGCCTGCAGGAAGGGTACCACATGAGGGAGGAGGATGTCTTCCCTGTAACGCATAACGTTAAGATTACTTGCAATGACGACAAGCTCAGTCCGATGATGCTGTGACACACCGCCCCAGACCATGACGGACCTCCCACCTCCAAATCGATCCCGCTCCAGAGTATAGGCCTCGGTGTAACGCTCATTCCTTCTACGATAAACGTGAATCCGACCATCACCCCTGGTGAGACAAAACTGCGACTCGTCAGTGAAGAACACTTTTTGCCAGTCCTGTCTGGTCCAGTGACGGTGGGTTTGTGCCCATAGGCGACATTGTTGCCGGTGATGTCTGATGAGGACCTGCCTTACAACAGGCCTACAAGCCCTCAGTCCAGCCTCTCTCAGCCTATTGTGGACAGTCTGAGCACTGATGGAGGGATTGTGCGTTCCAGGTGTAACTCGGGCAGTTGTTGTTGCTATCCTGTACCTGTCCCGCAGGTGTGATGTTCAGATGTACAGATCCTGTGCAGGTGTTACACGTGGTCTGCCACTGCGAGGACGATCAGCTGTCCGTCCTGTCTCCCTGTAGTGCGGTCTTATGCATCTCACAGTACGGACATTGCAATTTATTGCCCTGGCCACATCTGCGGTCCTCATGCCTCCTTGCAGCATGCCCTAAGGCACGTTCACGCAGATGAGCAGGGACCCTGGGCATCTTTCTTTTGGTGTTTTCCAGAGTCAGTAGAAAGGCCTCTTTAGTGTTCTAAGTTTTCATAACTGTGACCTTAATTGCCTACCATCTGTAAGCTGTTAGTCTTAATGACCATTCCACAGGTACATGTTCATAAAAAAATGTATGGGTCATTGAACAAGCATAGGAAACAGTGTTTAAACCCTTTTACAATGAAGATCTGTGAAGTTATTTGGATTTGTACGAGTTATCTTTGAAAGACTGGTCCTGAAAAAGGGACGTTTATTTTTTTTTTGCTGAGTTTATTCTACTGCTCGACCAAAAAATAATAATCTTGGTCGACCAAAAGCCTATCGACCGAACAATCGACCTGTCGACTTATTGGGGTCAGCCCTAACAAAATCGCAATAAAATTAGTATTGAATCGCACTACGTATTGTATCAGCACAAGTATCGTGATAATATCGTATCGTGAGGTGCCTGGCAATTCCCAGCCCTAATGGTAACTTGTAGTTTCACATCAAAAATATTGTTGCCCCAGAAGGACTGAGGTGGGTATTACACACACTATAGCCTATTGATGTGTAGTTGAATCAGGTGTGTAAAACTGCTGATATGGAGCAAAAGCCTGCACACACTGTGGGTCTCCGTGACTTAAAGAACACTGTTATAAAGATGGCTAACCCATCTGCTGTGTTCATGTAGTGACATACAGTGCATTTGGAAGGTATTCAGACCGCTTGCCTTTTTCCACATTACGTTACAGCCTTATTCTAAAATGAATTAAATATACACAATACACCATAATGACAAATTTTGCAAATGTATTAAAAATAAACATCTTATTTACATAAGTATTCAGACACTTTGCTATGAGACAACAAATTGAGCTCCGGTGCATCCTGTTTCCATTGATCATTCTTGATGTTTCTACAACTTCATTGGAGTCCACCTGTGGTAAATTTCAATTGATTGAACATGATTTGGAAAAGAACACACCTGTCTATATAAGGTCCCACAGTTGACAGTGCACGTCAGAGAAAAAAAAAAGCCATGAGGTTGAAGGAATTGTCCATCGAGCTCAGAGACAGGGTTGTGTCGAGGCACAGATCTGGAGAAGGGTACCCAAACATTTTTTCAGCATTGAAGGTCCCCAAGAACACAGTAGCCTCCATCAGTCATAAATGGAAGAAGTTTGGAACCACCAAGACTCTTTCTAGAACTGGCCGCCCGGCCAAACTGAGCAATGGGGGTTGAAGGGCCTTGGTCAGGGAGGTGATCAAGAACCCAATGGTCACTCTGACAGAGCTCCAGAGTTTGTCTGTGGAGATGGGAGAACCTTCTAGAAGGACAAGCATCTCTGAAGCACTCCACCAATCAGGCCTTCATGGTAGTGGCCAGACTGAAGCCACTCCTTAGTAAAAGGCACATGACAGCACGCCTGGAGTTTGCCAAAATGGACCTAAAGGACTCTCAGACCATGAGAAACAAGATTCTCTAGTCTGATGAAACCAAGATTGAACTCTTTGGCCTGAATGTCAAGCGTCACGTCTCGAGGAAACGTGGCACCATCCCTAAGGTGAAGCATTGTGGTGGCAGCATCATGCTGTGGGGATGTTTTTCAGCGGCAAGGACTGGGAGACCAATGCAGGATCGAGGGGAAAGATGTACGTAGAAAAATACAAAGATCCTTGATGAACATTTTCTCAGGACCTCCTACTGGGGCAAAGGTTCACCTTCCAACAGGACAACGACCCTAAGCACACAACCAGCACAAGACAGGCGTGTCTTCGGAACAAGTCTCTCTGAATGCCCTTGGCCCAGTCAAAGCCCGGATTTGAACCCGATCTAACATCCCTGGAGAGACCTGAAAAAAGATGTGCAGCGACACTCCCCATCCAACCTGACAGAGTTTGAGAGGATCTGCAGAGAAGAATGGGAGAAACTCCCCAAATACACGTGTACCAAGCTTGAGGCGTCATACCCAAGAAGACTCGAGGCTGTAATCACTGCCAAAGGTGCTTCAACACAGTACTGAGTACAGGGTCTAAATACTTATGTAACTGATCTCTGTTTTAAAAAAATATATATATATTATTGACTCGCAAAAAATTCCTCAAGCCTGTTTTTGCTTTGTCATTAGGGGGTATTATTGTGTGTAGATTGATGAGGGGGGGAAAAACAATTTTAATCAATTTTATAATAAGGCTGTAACGTAACAAAATGTGGAATAAGTCAAGGGGTCTGAATTCTTTCCGAATGCACTGTATAGCCTAGGCCCTGAAGATAGCTGCACTGAGTCATGTTGAACGAATAGGCTCTATAATGAGTCTGTTGTAATGACCTGCCAATAAACCCAATGCTTCTGGTTCTTGTTTGTGTGCGAGTCCCTCTCTGTGAAAAAGTGTTCCTGTCTGTGACTGCGTTTTGTAAATGTTTGTAACTGTATAAAAGGAAATGGTCTGTGGTTAGGTCTTCTCTGCTGATACAGGGCTAACCAGAGTAGAGCTGCTACAGAGGAAGTGAGACTGTGCCCTAGAAGACTTTCACTGCCAGGACTAGCCTGGTCATGTCCTTTTAATGAACCAGCACAGACTAGAGGAGAACGCACGTTCTCCATCACGAGGTCCATGCATCATTTCACTTCTATATGCTACTGTTCTGTCTGAGTTAGGAACAGCTTTGTTGTGATGGAAAGTCATGTCCTGTGCAGAATTCATGTAAATGACTTGAACTTATTATTCTCCTTCTGCCTGGTCCTTTTGTAGATGGTCAGTGAGAAGGTCGGAGGTGCAGAGGGAACCAAGCTGGATGAAGACTTCAAAGATCTGGAGAAGGTAAGTGATCTCTCCCCAACATAAAAAAAAACACACACTCCTATTAACCTAAGACTGGATTTTCCAATCGATCCATTTTGTCAGAGTAGATTGTACATTCGCTGTCTCTCCTTCTCTTCCCCACAGAGGGCAGATGTGACCAGTAAAGCGGTGGTGGATGTCATCTCTAAAACATCGGAGTACCTGCAGCCCAACCCAGCATCCAGGGCCAAGCTGACCATGCTGAACACGGTGTCTAAGATGCGGGGCCAGGTCAAGAGCCCTGGCTACCCCCAGGCTGAGGGGCTGCTGGGGGAGAGCATGGCCAAGTTCGGACGAGAGATGGGAGAGGACACCAACTTTGGTAAGAAAGAGATTGATTTCATAAACTACCATAAGTTTTATTTTACCTTTGTGCCCTAGCCTTTGGCTCTCAGAATACTGAATTCCAGGTGCGTTTGTGTGTGAAGTAGGGACCACGTACTCGACACAAGAACCTTGTCCTTTATTGTGGCCGGTTAGGGGATTATGTGCCCACTCTCATGTAACTGTCTTTGTCCTGTAGGTGGCGCCCTGGTGGACGTGGGCGAGTCCATGAAGAGGCTGGCTGAGGTCAAAGACTCCCTGGACATCGATGTCAAACAGAACTTTATCGATCCACTGCAGGCCGTCGTCGACAAGGACATCAAAGACATCCAGGTAGAGACCTAGAATGAGATGAATAAGGGATTCTCAACTCTCCCTCAACGTTACACATTTTATTTTCTAACCTTTTACAATCAACTAATGGAGGACTCTCTCCTCCCTCCTCAGCACCATCTGAAGAAGTTGGAAGGCAGGCGTCTGGACTACGATTATAAGAAGAAACGCCAGGGGAAGATCCCAGACGAGGAGCTGAGATCAGCCCTGGAGAAGTTCCACGAGTCCAAAGAGATGGCAGAGAGCTCCATGCACAACCTGCTGGAGACTGATGTGAGACATACAGGGGTCAAGGGTTAGAATTGAGGGATCTGGGGAATAATGCCAGAGATGGACAGCAACAATCAATCTCATTTTATTCGTATGGTGCTTCTTACAAATGAATTAGTCGCAAAGTGCTTACTTTCACAGCAACAAATGGGCTTAAACTCATCGAAAGCAAGTAGAAACAACAGTAGCAAGGAAAATCTCTTTAGTTAAGAAGAAAGAGGCTATTTTCCATTGGTTGGTAGAAGTTCAGAATTCAGGCTTCATACTCCCAAACCATAATACCTAGTAGGGGCTTCAACATCTGTTAGCATTGGCATTAGCAGTAGCACTTGGGCTAGCATTGGCAACAACGTTAGCATTAGCATTGATGAGTATTTCAGGACCAGTATGCAGTCAGCTTGCCACGACTCCATAGCTAGTGAGTGGAACAGTTATGTCACAGCAATGTGTATTAGGTAACGATTCTAGTTTTCCACTATGACTCTGCAACCTAAGAATGTGCCAAACCTGTCTTAGATGGCCTGTCTCTGGTAATGACCTTTTATTTCATCAGATGAGGGGGCTGAGTACAACACGTGTTAGTGCCATGTTAGTGGCGTGTTAATCAGAAACAAAGCAGTTTCGAGAGTCGGAAAAGGGGGGGGGAGGAGAACAGACGTGTGCATTTCTAGTCCAGTCCCCCTGGTAATGGCGTTTGTAGTCCAGTCCCCCTGGTAATGGTGTTTCTACTCCAGTCCCCCTGGTAATGGTGTTTGTAGTCCAGTCCCCCTGGTAATGGCGTTTGTAGTCCAGTCCCCCTGGTAATGGCGTTTGTAGTCCAGTCCCCTGTATTGATGAATCTGACTGGTCTCTGTGCTTGTCTCTAGGTAGAGCAGGTGAGTCAGATGGCTTCTCTGGTCGAGTCACAACTGCAGTATCACAAACAGGCTGTGCAGATTCTGGAGGAGCTGACTGACAAACTCCGAGACAGGTAGGTCAGCTGTGTGTGTGGACTTCTACAATTCAGTTGAAGCTGTTTGTGTTGGTTGTCGTTGTGTGTGTCCGTGTGTTTTTACGTGTGACTGATTCATCCCCTCTGCTGTTTGTATCAGGGTGAACGAGGCCCAGTCTCGCCCCAGGCGTGAGTACACTCCTAAACCCAAAGCCTCCTTTGACTATGAAGAGCAGGAGCATTCAAATGGAGAATACTCCCCCTCTGCCAACCCCCCTTCATACTCCTCAGGTAAGACTGGCCCTTAGCTGTGTGTGTCTCTGTGTGTGTCTCTGTGTGTGTCTCTGTGTGTGTCTCTGTGTGTATCTATCTATTGTAGTCTCACCAGCCCAAAACTGATCTTTCTCTATGTATATATCCCCCCCCGTAGAGGTCACGTCCTTCCACAGAATACGGTCCATGAAGAACAGTCGACACTGTGAGTGTGTGAGAGTCTGTGATTGAGGGTGAAAGAGTGGCAATTAACATGGTACTTAATCGACTCACTTCATTCCAGGAGAGTTTTACTAACATGGAATGGTGTGTGGGAAGCTTTAACCCCTTACCGCAGCGGACTCACTTCATTGTTGCAGCAATTCTGACATTTTTTCTCCCCAATTTCATGGTATCCAATTGGTAGTTAGTCTTGTCCCATCGCGGCAACTCCTGTACGACTCGGGAGGGGCGACGATCGAGATCCATGCGTCCTCCGAAACACGACCCTGCCAAGCCACACTGCTTCTTGACACACTGCCCGCTTAACCCGGAAGCCAGCCGCACTAATGTGTCGGAGGAAACACAGTACACCTGGCGACCATGTCAGCGTGCATTGCGCCCGGCCCGCCACAGGAGTCGCTAGTGTGTGATGGGACAAGGACATCCCGGCCGGCCAAACCCTCCCCTAACCTGGACGACGCTGGGCCAATTGTGCTCTGCCGCATGGATCTCCCGGTCGCAGCCAGCTGCGACACAACCTGGGATCAAACTCGGGTCTGTAGTGACGCTTCTAGCACTGCGATGCAGTACCTTAGACCGCTGCGCCCCTCGGGAGGCAATTCTGACATTTTGTATGGCAAAATGCTAATATTTCTTTCAAATTACTTGCGAAAATGCACTGATGAGCGAAAAAGTTTGTTGACGTGTGGCTTGATTGAACTATATTATGCGTTAAATGTGCAGTAATTGGTTGATTTTGCAAGCCCTCTTTTTGTACTGTGATGGGTCAGTTTTATGTGAAAATATTGCTATGATTTGACTGTTTAATTGCGGAACTAGTGCAGTGATTGGTCAAAATTGCAAGCCCTCGCATAACATTTAGGAATTGTTGATTTCTATAAAAAAAAAATAGCGATAACAGAATCCTGGAGGGACTAAACTAACCCCCGCACACTGGATCTGGTAACTGGTAACGTCTCCCTTCAACCCTGTGAGCCCAGCGCTTTGGATGTTTATGAAGTGTTCTGGTTCCTTTCCTGCCTCTCACTTATCTAAACTCTGGAAGTGGTTCTGGTTTGAAAAGCAAAGCTGCTGAATCCGTTTCAGTAGAATGCCAAATTAAGTTTATTTTCTCTTTCCCTCTTCAACACATTCCTCCCCCTTCCTTCTCCCCAGCCTCTGAGCCGTGCGCTAAGGCCCTGTATGACTTCGAGCCAGAGAACGAGGGTGAGCTGGGCTTCTGCGAGGGCGACATCATCATGCTGACCAACCGCATCGACGAGAACTGGTTGGAGGGCACTATCCGCGGCCAATCAGGATTCTTCCCCAACAACTATGTGGAAGTGGTGGTGCCCCTGTAACACTGTCAGAACAACAAGAGGAGGAGGAGAGGGAGGGAGGGAGGGATGAGGAGAGGAGAGGAGGGAGGACAGTGGTAGATGACGGGGGGCATCTCAAAAGTCTAAAATGACTTCCTCCTGTTGATGATCACTGATCTAAATAAAGCAGGACAAGGAAATATCAGTGTAAGAAATTAAAATGAGAGGTCACCTTAGATTGAGTTTCACCTAAAGATGGATGGATAGAAAAAGTGTGAGGAAGATGTTGATGGAGAGAAAGGTTAGCACAAGGAAGATGTATCTTCGTTTTCATTCTCTGTACACTTTCTACACTACACCTCCCTTACCGGGACATATGGAGAGGGGGTTACTAGAGGAGATGTTTGTCATTATGGGTGACCTGTACCCATGAACACTACCAGAGGTGTGCTTTAAGCAGACCTAGAAAAAAACCTGCAACAAAATTGCCTTGAAATTGTTACCTTTAATCACCTATTTATTGCCCTTAATTCTAGGGAAAATGGTTAAATATGTTTTGTTCTTCCACAATTGGGAATCTTTGCATCAAAATCTGGTTAATTTAATGCACACTCTTTTTCTTATATAAAAACAAAATCCATACACACCAATTATTTTCCTCCCTGGCATGGAGAGTTAGATCTTGGCTCTAGCTGTCCTTTGCTGCCCTCTGGTGGTCTAAGCCTGTTATACCTTCAGGAGTAGGATGAAGTTGCCTTTAGATCAGTTTAGTATGTTTCCCACTTATGGTTAAGGTTAGGATGTACGGACTGTAAGCTGATCCTAGAACTGTGCCCAGGGGCTAGTCCTGCATGGACATCAGTGCTGATTTGTGTTTATTTTATAGTCCTTTTTCTAATCCATCCCATACCTGTTAAATGTGATTGTTCAGCTTTTCTCTGGGTCTAAACTTACGTGAAGAGTTTGCCTGATTGCTTACCTGTTTCTTCTAAAGCCAACGTCGCCATTTCCTTGGCAAGGCAAATATATGGTGTTGTTGGAAACAGTTGGGCACCTAGGCTAGTAAATAACTGGAGTGAATGGTCATTATCTGTTGGCATACACACAGCTCTGCAGGCCAGTTATACTATGTCTCTAAACACTATAACACTATCTCCGTTTAGTACTGTTACAGCTGCAAGGCTGCCTTTCATTGACTGGGAAGATCTCAATTGCTTTCTCCTCGTCTCCTGCTCAAACCCATTGGATGGGAAAGCCAGCCGGTCTGTCCCCTCTGACCCTTTCTTCCAATGGGTTTTGAGAAAAAGGAGTATGCAATTGAGATCTTCCTTTTGTCTGCTATACCCCTTTGCCTTCCTCTTCTCTGGCTATCTCTTATTTTTGCTAACTCTTATATGGTCAAAAGATCAAAAAGGGAAACTTCCCATTGCCCACCCAAGTGCTTTGTTCTGTTTGTGTTGTGTTCTAACTTAGATTTGAAGCCATCTGCTCCTTCTGGCTTAACAATGTGTGCCTGAGGGCTGAAGCCAAAGTAACAGTGTAGAGTGACCTATTATTTACTTGCTACAGTCAGTTTGCATACAGTGTGTTAGTGGTGCTTGGATCAGCTGTTTTAACACCCGCAATTGCTAATAACCCATCCGCAACCACCTGACTATATGTGATAAAGTGAACGTCCGAGGCCCGACCCTAAACCACAAATATAGAAAATACACTATAGGCTAGTCAAAGACTGCAGGACCATTTATTTTTTTGGACAGAGGGTGCGGGACTATTTATTTTTTTGGACAGGGGGTGCGGGACAATTCTTTTGGGGGGGGACAGAGGATGCGGGACAATTTTGTTTTTGGGAGGGTGGAGGGATTTTATTTTTCCTTATTTAAACATGTTTCTGCTTATGATTTCTGACATTTTGGTAGGCTATTTGTTAGTCAACTTGTCTATAATTATATACATATAGCTTCTCTTCTGTCATATGTTGCCCTAGAAGACTAACTAAACCCTTGCTTTCTAGAATGTCATAAATCAATAGAATGAATGCTTCAATCTAGTTAACATCGGTAAAGTTTCACAGAGCAAAGACGTTTAGCCATTGGGGAGAAAATGCAATAACTTTTTTTTTTACACGGTTTTATGCGCAAGATTTCCAAATGACATCAATTTGACTAGGAAATAGAAAGCTGTGGACGACCTAACATGTTTTTGATAAGGTTTCAGTTCGGCTTGGATGCAAATTTTGTGGTTTGAAATTGTAGCATTCACATTCTCTCAAGATGCTGAAAAAAAAGAAATCATTTCTCCACTCCTGTTCCCAAGTCCACATTTTTCCTACATTTAGTGTATAATTTTACTGTAAGAAATGCTTAATTCTGCAGGAGTTCATATTAAGTCTGTGAGAGGTTTGTTTTAAACCATCTAAACATTAGGCTACAGTTCCCTTGACATGCCATAGGCCTATTTAAAGGCCATCTTGGCTGACAACTTTTTTTTTAGTGCCTCACAATCATCACATATATAAACACCCAGCAATGTAATGGGTATTTACCAGCGTTTCAGGAATCACTGTGCCTTCCTCCTACCCTGAGGAAGGCACAGTGATGCTGAAACGTTGGTAAATACCCATTAAATTGCTGGGAGTTTATACATGGAGTGTGCGATTTTCTTTATTTTGATAGTTTATAGTTTATTGGCCGTTAGTCAGCACCTCCACACAAACTATTAGTCTGGGTGTGCACCAGCTCATGTTTTTTCATTCACAATCATCACATAACATAGCTGGCATGATCATCCTCTTTTACCGCTTCACCACATCTTTCCCAAACATGACTTTTCTGTCCCTCCCTTCTTTATTTTCAACTCTCCTTTCGTAGCTTTTCTCTTATTGAAACTCCAACATTGTCCTTTTTGCCTCCATGGATTGACTTGTTTTCTGCCTGTTCCTAAAAGTGATTGGTGTGTAGGCTATTTGCCGCGCGTACAAGTAGGTCCTAAAGTTTAGGCTTATGCACTAATGCCAGATAGATAATGAAAGAAATACCTCAGTGTAGCCTAAAGATATAAATTGCACAAGAATGAAACATTTATGGATTTTTTAAGGTATTATTTTCTCTTTATTCAACCCACCGCCTACAACCTGCCCTTCATCCACACAATATTTAATGACCCTAAACCCCTCCCTTCAGAAGATATAACCGCAAGGACTGTGTGTTCAATACAACCCAAAAGGGGATTTGAAAGAAGGGTCGTTTTTTACACGTGTTACCCCATGGTGTGGGTGGGTGGGAAAGAGAGGAAATAGTACTGTATATGACCATGGACTTTATTAGTCTTTCTGGGTGTTTCAATTCCAGCTACGCCTTTTTACCCAGAGCCTCAGAACTGTGATGAGCCCTACCCACAGCCGATAACTCTATCCTCGTTATCTAGTTGCTACACTCCTTCACGGCACCCGTGGAATTGTATCCGAAACAGACAATTTTTTTTTTGTCGAAATAGGCACAGAACAGCTTATACCCTACCCCCACTAACTGGCTATCTGCCCCCATTCCGCTGCCCCCTCGCCACCTACCCCTCTCACACCTGCCCCTGTTCTCCTCCCATTTTCATCCCTAACCCCCTTCCAACATCTCTTAATCCACCCACTCAAACACTGTCTCACAAAGATCACTACATAACCCCCATCTCCCTTTCCACTACTACCCTCCACTTCTTCCCTAGAACATGCAGCTCTACCAAAAAAAAACGAATATCCTATGTGTATAAACTAAACACGGTCCTCCTAACTTCATGTTTACATATCTCTTGGGCTATATTTGTTGTGTTAACATGGTTTGGGTTTTAGTGCCTCTAGGTGATGAATGTTTAGGTTCAGGTGTGGGTTACCACGTACCATTAGCCTAAATAAAAGGAACTAGGCAGGCAGGGGGGAAAGGAGCTCCAGTTGTCTTAAGTACCTTGTTTACCGGTGTCTATGTAATGTAACAAAGGGCTCAGATCAAGCATGTCCGTTTTTGCGCACTGGTGTCGTTGTCTTCAACTATTCTAATGCCGTTGGTGACAATATGTTTTTCACACTACATTCAAAGATGGGTATTTCTACCAAATCCCACAGGAGTATCATATTTTGATATTACGAGTATTATCTTACTTAATAATAGCAGCTTTATTTTAATATACTACAGAATCATTTTGTGAAGTGTCCATTGTAAATTGCTCATTGCCTGCATGTGTCTATAGGTTATGCGTCTTGCTTCAGCGATGATGCCTTATTTTGAGGCTCCGTGTTTTTGGTAATTTACACTCTCTGTGGATCGAGGTTTGAACCAAGGCAGGATTATCTTTATGTGGATTCTCTTTTATTATCTTTGTATTGTCATGTATCAAATGTATATTTTTGCGACGATGTAAATGCGGAATGTTGTCCGATCGCTTGTTAAATAAATATGAAGGAAAGTGAAGTGGCCCTCAGTCTGCTGGATGTGTCTCATGGGGGATGTGAATGATACCTTCATTTACATATAAATTACAATTTCCAGAAAAGTCTCTCTCGCATATTTATTCTTTCATTGTAGTTGTCTATTGTACACCCATTTTCATTTACATGCTCCTGTAGGTACAGTGAGGGGAAAAAACACCATCCCCACCGTCAAACATGGAGGTGGAAACATTATGCTTTGGGGGTGTTTTTCTGCTAAGGGGACAGGACAACTTCACCGCATCAAAGGGACGATGGACGGGGCCATGTACTGTCAAATCTTGGGTGAGAACCTCCTTCCCTCAGCCAGGGCATTGAAAATGGGTCGTGGATGGGTATTCCAGCATGACAATGACCCAAAACACACGGCCAAGGCAACAAAGGAGTGGCTCAAGAAGAAGCACATTAAGGTCCTGGAGTGGCCTAGCCAGTCTCCAGACCTTAATCCCATAGAAAATCTGTGGAGGGAGCTGAAGGTTCGAGTTTCCAAACGTCAGCCTCGAAACCTTAATGACTTGGAGAATATCTGCAAAGAGGAGTGGGACAAAATCCCTCCTGAGATGTGTGCAAACTACAAGAAACGTCTGACCTCTGTGATTGCCAACAAGGGTTTTGCCACCAAGTACTAAGTCATGTTTTGCAGAGGGGTCAAATACTTATTTCCCTCATTAAAATGCAAATCATTTTATAACATTTTGTACGTGTTTTTCTGGATTTTTGTGTCGTTATTCTGTCTCTCACTGTTCAAATTAACCTACCATTAAAATTATAGACTGATCATTTCTTTGTCAGTGGGCAAACGTACAAAATCAGCAGGGGATCAAATACTTTTTTCTCTCACTGTAGTTAAAATCAATAGGACAATCTAATCAGTGGTTTCAAAAACAAGTCAGTTGTCAAAAAAACATTGATTTGTCAGGCTTTGAAATACATTTCCAAGCAGGTGTGTTAGAATATTCAAGCAATAGACGTCACAACCAATCGCTCACCCTACTGAAGAAGCCTAACCGAATCAATCAACGCAAACTGCACAATAAACCACATGACATCTCCTATACTGACTGACACGTCCTATTCTGACTGACATGTCCATCATAAGGACGTGCACGACAGCCAGTTTTTGGCGGATATCCATGGCGATATCTCATAAAAGGAAGGCGTGCCCTTTCCGGTTTGCGCAGCCAGTCAGCTATACTCATGGCTGCTGCACCTAAGAAACAGCGCTAGGGGCCGGAGGGAACCAGGGCACAGCTCCCGCCCTGCTACTACGAAGGATACTTGGAAAAACAGGGACCGAAAGAAAAGGTTGGTGCGTTGCATTGCATGCTGTGTTAGTGTCGCCCATTAGTGAGGTCGGCACTGATGTTGGGAGATTAGGCCTGGCTAGCAGTTGGTGTTCCAATTCATCCCAAAGGTGTTCAATGGGGTTGAGGTCAGGACTCTGTACGGGCCAGTGAAGTTCTTCCACACCGATCTCGACAAACCATTCTTTATGGACCTTGCTTTGTGCACGGGGGCATTGTCATGCTGAAACAGGAAAGGGCATTCCCCAAACTGTTGCCACAAAGTTGGAAGCACAGAATCGTCTAGAATGCCATTGTATGCTGTAACATTAAGATTTCCCTTCACTGGAACTAAGGGGCCTAGCCCGAACCATGACAAACAGCCCCAGACTATTATTCCTCCTCCACCAAACTTTACAGTTGGTGCTATGCATTTCGGCAGGTAGCGTTCTCCCGGCATCCACCAAACCCAGATTCGTCTGTCGGACTGCCAGATGGTGAAGCATGATTCATCACTCCAGAGAACGCGTTTCCAGAGTCCAATGGCGGCGAGCATTACACCATTCCAGCCGACACTTAGCATTGCGCATGGTGATCTTAGGCTTGTGTGCGGCTGCTTGGCCATGGAAACCCATTTCTTGATGCTACTGACGAAGTGTTCTTGTGCTGACGTTGCTTCCAGAGGCAGTTTGGAAATCTGTACTGAGTGTTGCAACTGAGGACGCTTCAGCACTCGGCTGTCCCGTTCACAATAATAGCACTTACAGTTGACCGGGGCAGCTCTAGCGGGGCAGAAATTCAATGAACTGACTTCTCGGAAAGGTGGCATCCTATGAAGGTGCCATGTTGAAAGTTACTGAGCTCTTCAGTAAGGCCATTCTACTGCCAATATTTGTCTATGGAAATTGCATGACTGTGCTCAATTTTATACACCTGTCAGCAACGGGTGTGGCTGAAATACCCAAATCCACTAATTTGAAGGGGTGTCCACATACTGTGGTGTACTTCACTTTCTTCTTGCTCAGAAGTGATTGTTATTAAAGAAGACTGAACTGGAGTCCGAATTAATTAAGCGCCTAAGCATACCACTGTTAGCCTAGGGTTGGACCAATGACTGTACGGTTGGACACGGAACTAGATTGGATAACACTGCAGAAATGGCCCAGTGATTGTAGCCGAGTCAAGGCAGGATCTGTCATTATGTCAATAACAACAAAGAATGTACAGGCAGGCCTATTCTATAGACCGGGGATGGGCAACTTTGATGGGGGTGGGAGAACCAAAACATTTTAACGCATCAGGAGGGGGCGCATTTGCTCGCCGGTCTGTGTACCCACGTCACATTTTTTAATTTTAGAGTTCATTTCGTGCAATTACATTTTTTTTGCCATGGGGCTAGAGAAAATGTTGCTGTTTTTAAAGCTAGTTTGCTGCAATTCAACACATTATGCCATGGGGTGGCGAGAAGATTTTGCAATTTTATAACTCATTTCCAGCAATTATACTCATTTTGCCATGGGTCGGAGAGGAAAATGAGCTGTTTTACAGCTAATTTCCTTCAATTGTACACATTTTGCCTTAGGGTGTAGAGAAATGTTAGCAGTTTTTAATATATCTGAGTGAGACTGACTAACAAGATCAATGGGGGTTCCCAGGCTGGTAATTAACCATGATTACTAACTTAGTGTAACGGCCAGATAACTTACCAATCTAAAAAAAAAATGACAGCTGTCAATGTTCAGCTCACAATTCTGACTGAATGTCACAAGCATTCCTAACCTTTGAACTGTCATTGAAAATGCAATGAAAATGTGCCTGTAAGAGGAGAATCTGTCACGTCTTGTTGCCTACGCTTGAATATAACTGTCCCTTCGGCTTTGTCATTTTTAGTCTATTCATCCTTTTTTCCTAGAATCCAAGAGCCTTTTCCTTTGCACAGTAGCAAGTCTAAATGACCTTACTAGTGAATTGATTGTAGAAATGCTTTTAATATAGAAATGCTTTTAATATGGCCATCTCTATCTCTGAGAGATGGTGCCACTGTGCTATGGTGTTTTGGAGAGGAGCGAAGCATGGTGTTGTCAGTGGCTGTATTTTAATAACACTGCCTGGCCACAGCTTGGAGGGAGGTAACGCCGGATGTTTGGGACTGGGGTTCAGATGCACTTTATTGAATGGAGGATCACATGCCCACGGATTGACAACAGCTGTGGTGCAGAATCATCCCCTGGGATCATTATAGAGCCCCAGATTGGTGGTGTCTTAATACCCATAAAACCTAGCGGTCAAACAGGGAATGGTTCAAATCGTTTTTCCGCCATAAATTTTTCCGATAGGGGATTAAAGAAACACTTAAAATACGGGCTGTGTTTTGTGTAGGCTTACCCTGGCGTGACGTTTTGATAACGATGTAAATCTCTCACGGACAAGATGGCTTTCATTAATATGTTCAGCTCTATTTACTCTCAGATATGAAAATGCAAATTGGCATCAAGAAGACATCATGCAAGACTATAAATCGCTGCAAGCTCCTGTATGTCATCTCTAGCTGGCTCCTTTGCTAACAGTTACATTTTAAGAAATGTAGCCTATTTATTAATTACTACATTTAGCTAACATTATGTAGTTAATCCAGAGATTCTTACCTTTGCCTTGATTCGACAGTCTCATCCAGAAAATCATGGCGTTTCTAGTTCTTCATGATAGCCACATTAGCAGCCAATTAGCATTTCATTTGTTGGGGGTAAATACATGCGAATATATTGATAAGTCACCTTGTCCGAGAGAGATTTACACGGTCATCAAAACGTCACACCAGGGTAAGCCTACACGAAAGACCGCTCTTATTTGAAGGGTTTCTAAAATCCCCTATGGCGGAAAAATGAATGGTGGAAAAACAAGGTTTTATGAGAGAGAGAGAGACTGAGTATGAGGTAACAATGTACGATAATGTTAAAATCATTACTGATTTTCCAGTGAAAATACTGGTATGCAGCTCCAATATGTCTCCGATTTCCTCTGAATCTCTCTGCGTATCTCCGTCTGTGTGTGCATACAGATCTCTCAGCGGCTGTGGACCTGCCTGTGTGGGAACACTCTATTCTTCTTCAATAATGCCAAGGACACTCACGTAACTGTTACACACTGTCTGATATGTCATTGCGTTTGTATGGTTGATATCTGTTGCAGTATGTGGAGAAGATGGACCTCAGTGGCTTTGTCTCACTGAAAGACGACTGCAGCCGAGACAGAAACCAGGAGGCAGCTAGAATCATCCTACGCATGACGGATGGAGAAAACTCACAGTAAGAAACACAGGCACGCACAAACAGTTCCTTCAGAAAGTATTCAGACCCCTTGACTTTTTCCACATTTTGTTACTTTACAGCCTTATTCTAAAATGTATTAAATAGTTTTTTCCCCCTCATCAATCAAAACACAATACCCCACAATCACCCCCCAAAAAACGTAAATTACATTTACATAAGTACTTAGACCCTTTACTCAGTACTTTGTTGAAGCACCTTTGGCAGCAACTACAGTCTTCTTGGGTATGACGCTACAAGCTTGGCACACCTGTATTTGGGGAGTTTCTCCCATTTTTCTCTGAAGATCCTATCAAACTTTGTCAGGTTGGATGGGGAGCGTTGCTGCACAGCTATTTTCAGGTCTCTACAGAAATGTTAGATTGGGTTCAAGTCCGGGCTCTGGCTGGGCAACTTAAGGACATTCAGAGACTTGTCATGAAGCCACTCCTGCATTGTCTTGGCTGTGTGCTTAGGGTCGTTGTCTTGTTGGAAGGTGAACCTTCGCCCCCCAGTCTGAGGTCCTGAGCGCTCTGGAGCAGGTTTTCATCAAGGATCTCTCTGTACTTTGCTCCGTTCATCTTTGCTTAGATCCTGGCTAATCTCACAGTCCCTGCTGCTGAAAAACATCCCCACAGCATGATGCTGCAACCACCATGCTTCACCGTAGGGATGGTGCCAGGTTTCCTCCAGACGTGACGCTTGGCATTCAGGTCAAAGAATTCAATCTTCCTTTCATCAGACCAGAGAATCTTGTTTCTCATGTTCTGAGAGTCCTTTAGGGGCCTTTTGGTAAACTCCAAGTGGGCTGTCATGTGCCTTTTCCTGAGGAGTGGCTTCCGTCTGGCCACTCTACCATAAAGGCCTGATTGGTGGAGTGCTGCAGAGATGGTTGTCCTTCTGGAAGGTTCTCCAATCTCAACAGAGGAACTCTAGAGCTCTGTCAGAGTGACCATCGGGTTCTTGGTCACCTCCCTGACCAAGGCCCTTCTTCCCCGATTGTTCAGTTTGGCTGGGTGGCCAGCTCTAGGAAGAGTCTTGGTGGTTCCAAACTTCTTCCATTTAAGAATGATGGAGGACACTGTGTTCTTGGGGACCTTCAATGCTGCAGAAATGTTTTGGTACTCTTCCCCCAGATCTGTTCCTTGACACAATTCTGCCTCGGAGCTCTACAGACAATTCCTTCGATCTCATGGCTTGGTTTTTGCTCTGACATGCACTGTCAACTGTGGGACCTTATATAGACAGGTGTGTGCTTTTCCAAATCATGTCCAATGAATTTAATTTACCACAGGTGGACTCCAATCAAGTTGTAGAAACATCTCAAGGATGATCAATGGAAACAGGATGCACCTGAGCTCAATTTTGAGTCTCATAGCAAAGGGTCTGAATACTTATGTAAATAAGGTATTTCTGCTTTTTATTTTGTATAAGTTAGCAAACATTTCTACAACTGTTTTCGCTTTGTCATTATGGGGTATTGTGTGTAAATTGCTGAGGATTTTTCAAAATGTAATACATTTTGGAATAAGGCTGTAACATAACATTTGGAAAAAGTCAAGGGATCTGAAAACTTTCCATAGGCACTGTACAGACGGAAAGTATCTCCTCTGTTGTCCTCTTATCCAGGTTGCCAATCTGGAGGCTCGAGAGCTGTGGAAGGTTTCATCTACTCTGTCATAGATGTAAGTCAGACACCCTACATCACAGTATAACCCTGTCTGGTTGGCGGTTGCTCCCTGACCTCACAGTAACCCCCTGCTTGATTGGTTACACTGCCTGGGCGGCAGGTAGCCTAGTGGTTAGAGCGTTGGACTCTTAACCGAAAGGTTGCAAGTTCGAATCCCAGAGCTGACAAGGTACAAATCTGTCGTTCTGCCCCTGAACAAGGCAGTTAACCCACTGTTCCTAGGCCGTCATTGAAAATAAGAATTTGTTCTTAACTGACTTTCTAGTTAAATAAAGGTGAAAACATGAGGGTCTCTGAACCTTCAGTAGACCTCTAAACAGCAGGAAAATAGTCTAAAACAGTCAATTGAAAGCCTTGCGACTTCTCTGTTTCTTCCACAGAGTTGTTCACAGTGAAGAGTGTTGGTTAAAGTCTGGGCTGAGGAAATGTATCTCACATATACAGTGCCTTCAGAAACTTTTCACACTTTCCAAATTTTTCCAAATTTTGTTGTGTTACAGCTTCAATATAAAATGGATAAAAAATGGATTTGTTTGTCACTGGCCTACACCTATACTGTCAAAGTGGACTTGTGTTTTTAGACATTTTTACAAATTCATTAAAAAGCTGAAATGTCTTGAGTCAATAAGTATTTAACCCCTTTGTTATGGCAAGACTAAATAAGTTTAGGAGTAAAATGTTGCTTATCAAGTCACAATAAGTTGCATGGACTCGCTCTGTGTGCAATAATAGTGTTTAGCCAGATTTTTGAATGACTACCTCACCTCTGTACCCTATACATACAATTATCTGTAAGGTCTCTCAGTCAAGCAGTGAATTTAAAACACAGATTCAGTACAGGGAGGTTTTCCAATGCCTCACAAAGAAGGGCATCTATTGGTAGATAGGTAAACATTTTTAAAAAGCAGTCGTTCCTTTAAACATGGTGAAGTTATTAGTTACACTTTGAATGGTGTACCAATACACCCAGTCAATACAAAGATACAGGCGTCCTTCCTAACTCAGTTACTGGAGAGGAAGGAAACCGTTCAGGAATTTCACCATGAGGCCAATGGTGACATTAAAACAGTTACAGAGATTAATGCCTGTGATAGGAGCAAACTGAGGATGAACCAACAACATTGTAGTTACTCCAAAATACTAACCTAATTGACAGAGTTAAATGGAAGTATGCACATAACTCAAATATTCCAAAACCTGCATCCTGTTTACAACAAGGCACTAAAGTAATACTGCCAAAAAACTGGGCAAAACAATTCACTTTTTGTCCTGAATACAAAGGTTTTGTTTGAGGCAAATCCAATACAACACATTAATGAGTACCACTTTTCATATTTTCAAGCATAGTGGGTGGCTGCATCATGTTATGGGTATGCTTGTAATCGGTAAGGATTGTGTGAATACTTATGTAAATTAAATATTTTTGTATTTCATGTTTAATACATTTGCAAAAATGTCTAAAAATATATTTTAACTTTGTCATTATGGGGTATTGTGTGTAGATGGGTGAGAGAATGTAATCAATTTTGAAAATAGGCTGTAACACAACAAAATGTGGAATAAGTTAAGTGGTATGAATACTTTCTGGAGGCAGAGATTATCATTTTTTAAGGTAAACATTTGCTATAATTATATAAAACATACGATCAAACATCTGGAGATTGTGCTACACTACAATCAATACACTCAACGTGAATGTGAAAGTTAGTTTAAAAAAAATGTACATTCTTATTAATTTCTCTCATGTAACATTGGACCCAATCACAGCAAGCAGAGAGCTGTGTTTGTCTGAAGGCAACAGGAAAGTAACAATTATGAGAGAGAAGCAGCCTCATCCTGATCACCCAGAGAGATTTGAAGACTGGTATCAGGTGCTGTGTAAAGAGGGCCTAACTGGGCAGTGTTACTAGGAGGCAGAGTACAGTGCTTGGGCTGGTATAGGAGTGGCATATAAAGGAATCAGCAGGAGAGGAAGTTTTATTGACTGTTTGCTTGGATACAATACCAAGTCCTAAGTGCTTTGATAAGTGACACTGCATGGCACAATAATGAGTACTGCCATGCCTGCTCCCTCCCTTCAGTCCCACAGAATAAAAACACTCCTAGACTGGCCAGCTGGTAATGTGTCCTTTTACAGTGTCTCATCAGACACACTGACCCATCTGCACACACTCCACACCACATTCATCTATCCAGAGTTTGACACATCAGCATCCCTGTGTAAACTGGAATAACCTAAAAAAATAACTGTACAACACTAATGATAAGTACACAAACAACATGATTGGTACTGTTACTGTAGTCACATTGCTCATTCTGTTAGAGGTGAAAGCATATACTGAACAAAAATAAACGCAACACATAGGTCACGTTTCATGAGCTGAAATAAAAAATCCCAGAAATGTTTCAAACACACCAAAAGCTTATTTCTCAAATGTTGTGCACACATTTGTTTACATCCCTGTTAGTGAGCATGTAGGCCTAATTTATTTACACTCAGTAAAATCTTTTAAGATGTTGGATGTTGCGTTTTATATTTTTGTTCACTGTTAATATAACTAACTATATGGGAGAGCTGTCTTAAGAATTTGACAAAAAGTAATTCTGATATGCTCCCATTGTGGTATATTGAGATACACACAACGTAGACAATGTGATCATCCCACTGGAAGCTTTGTCAGGTCGTGAAAACCTGCAGTGTTTTTCTAGCAATTACATACTTTCAGAACTTTATGTAGGGTTAAATATTATATATGGTCAAACTCATTTTTTGCACATTTTCTCTTACTACATGCCATACGTATTGTAATGCATCACTGTAGGACAATGTACAATTTGGCAAACAAGCGTTCATTTTTTGTTTTTTGTTGTACTAGTCCTGGGGTGTAAATACATAATGTACAGACAAGGGTGTGGTAGGATGTGAGTACAGTGGAGGTAAACCTATGCGTTGCGTGACGATGAGAGAGATTTCGTCTCTGGAGGCATCAATTGATCTATTTGAGGTCTCAGCATGTGTGTGGGGTGGGACGAAAGAGATATCTAAGGCTTTTTGAGAGGGACTGAGGGATCTACAGTAAAATAAAACAAAAACTAGCCAAGACAGCAGTAGACAAGGCATATTGACATTAGTCATAAAGCAATCACAGGTGTTGATCAGGAGAGCTAAGACAACAACGGGTAAATGGCGATGAATGGGCAGAGCGGGTCAGTCAGGTACATACAGGACCTGAGTTCGAGGCTGGTGCCAACAGGTAAACAAAGTTAGGTACCATGTTGAAACAGTCCCGGGGGCATCAGCTGTGTAGCCCGAGTGATCATAGGGTCAAAAGAGCAACAATAGGTGAGTCTGGATGCTGTTCGGTAGTCACTAGTAGCTGGGCGAGCAGGGGACACAGCGGGCCGGGGCTAGTAGATGGTTCTGCGGCGACATCGTAACAGAATAGCCTGTTGAGACCACATCGGGTGATCACGCCGGCAGTCCAGTCGTGATGGATCGGCGGGGCTCCGTGTCGACAATAAAGGGTCCAGGCCAATTGGTAGAGGAGGTATTGTAGCCCTAGAATTTGCTGGTATTTGGGCCTAGCCCGAGGCTAGCTCAAGGCTAGGTGCAGTTGGTGAGTTTAATAATAACGACCATGGACCGATACAAAACAAGCGAAGCGTCTGGACATGAAAACAGAACCAATAATGCCTGATTTGTGAGGCTACAGAGTGCTAAATAAAGGGGAAGTAATCAAGGTGGTGATGAAGTCTTGGTGAGCGTAATGATGGGTCGCCAGGACCGGTGGTTAGTGGACCGGTGGTTAGTAAACCGGCAACGTCAAGCACCGGAGTGGGAGAAGGCGTGATACACCTTAAGGTTGCCCAAGGGTGAACTCTATTTTCTTAATAAGTCATTGCTTATTGTGATAGTCACATTATGTTAGTTAGAGGTATGTCCTACTGTGAGATCCTATTTCACTGTCATGGGTTTCCTTGCTGGCCTTACTACCCACCACATACAAACGGGTATGAGGAAAATATTTATATATGTAATGTAACAAAAATCCATGTCTGTCCCATTAGGGTGATTTCTACCCGTCCCAGGGCTGTGTTCAGTACGTTTTCACATTCTGGAACGTTCAATTAAATGGGAAGATTGTGCGTGCGTCAAAGAAAACCAAAGTCCATCCTTTTGTAAGCTAAAGATGTATCTACAACACCTATATAAACCCTTCCCTGGAAGTGTGTGTGTTTTAAAAAACAAACAAAAATTTGACCAATTGGGGACATTTAGTTTGTCCCCATGAGGTCAAATGCTATTTCTAGGGGGCTTAGGGTTAAGGTTAGACTTTACAATAGTACATAGTACAATAGTACATCTATATCTTTTTTTTGGGGGGGGGGGGGTTAGAAGGATTACTTTATCCTATCCAAGGAATACCTGGGATAGGATAAAGTAATCCTTCTAACCCACCCCCCCTACCCTCCCCCCACAAAAAAATATATAGATATACTATTGTAAAGTGGTTGTTCCACATGATATCATAAGGTGAATGCACCGATTTGTAAGTCGCTCTGGATAAGAGCGTCTGCTAAATTACGTAAATGTAAATGTAAATGGTTAGGAGCTAGGGTTAGTTTTAGGGTTAAAGTTAGGTTTTTGGGTTAGGGGTTAGGGAAAATTGGATTTTGAATGGGACTGAATTGTGTCCCCCCACAAGGTTAGCTGTACAATACTGTGTGTGTGAATACTATAGTGTATGATGATGATGCACATAAAAGTCCTGGACAGAAGTATGTTCTTTCCGGACAGCCTGTGGTGAGTCAGAACGCTCAGACGAGCTCCAGCTAGCAGTTTTCTTCACGTAATAAATGTTACAAATGTTGTACCCTCATCTTGCTTCATTTGTTCTTATGTGTGGTTATGAAAATAATTGACTTTATTTATTTGCAGTGGCGTGTGTATTCATGGGTGCCAAGGGAAGCCAGGCTTCCACAAATATTTGACCAATAACAATTATATTTTTTATTTACAATTTCTTTTTCGTCTCTGTGTGTGAAAAAAGGCCGGCCCTCTGAACCTGACTGGCCTTCAATCAGGGTGCATGGGCGCATTCCAGAGCTCAGCCCACACACCTCAAATCAGAGCATGTTCTCCTGCCGCCCCGAGAAGATGCAAGTTGTGTAGTGACGGACTCTCACATGCTGTTTTCTATCTTGAAGTGTTTTTGTGTACATCGAACATACAGTAACTACAACACCTCTATAAACCCTTCAATGGAAGTGTGTGTGGTAATGGTTACAATTAAGTGTGCCTCTACATGATGTTCTGACCGGACAGCAGAACCAAAACCAATCAGCATTAAGTACTAGCGGGTGAGGACATTCACACAACTGTACTGCTCAGACGAGCTCCAGCTAGCAGTTTTTTTACTGTGTTTTCATAATTTTCCTTAAATTCCCTGAATCTATCTCACCGGAGAAATCATCCAAGCGAGGGAAACAGTGCCCCTCTGTCTCAGATTGTGTAGCCTATGTATCTGATGCTGTCTGGACAGAAAGAGTATGACATGTCGCTGTAGCGTTTCATTGATTTATGCCAGCAAGCATTTGGCCAACCTTGATAATAAAAAAAAAGTATAAAATAATTAGCCAATCAGCGTTGAGCTGAGCTCAACTGTACTCTTCCTACTTTGCAGAACGTCTTGTACTGAACGACATGTTTCCCCAAAACGCTCTTGTACATTCTTGAATTGACTTTGAGGTACGTTTTCTCCTGTTTGGTGGGTGTAGTGAGGTGTGGCTTGAAGCAATGAGTGACGTGCAGTGGCCATACTGACAGCTTTCCACAACCCAACTCCTCCCAGTTTTTAACTGGTTGTTCAGTACAGTAACGTTTCTGTTCAATTGAATGTTCCAGAATGTAAAAACGTATGTTTTTTCAATTTGTGCACGCACACACACACACAAATCAGTACCATGGATATTTAGCAACATTGATTGGACTAAATTGTTTTTGGTATCTTTAAGTTTGTTTTCAGTGTATTAAACTAAGCATTACGCCTTGTCGACTTGACGATGTTTAAATGTTTAAGTTGAAATGGTGCTGGAATACCAGAGGCAGTGCTCCTGTTGTCTTTGTGCTGACTGGCGGTAACTCTCTGTGGTTCTAAATCACTGATTGTTTAGTAAACTGTCGGAAACATTAACTTGTCTTGATCATGCTGCAGGTGGTATAACTGTTTGCTACATGCAATATGCTTTGTGGATTTCACCGGACAGATGCTGCTCTCCGGTTCTGTGATGAAACAAATGCATGTGTGGTTGATTTATTCCGCCACTGTGTGACTGTTGTCGTTTAGTTCTCTCGACTATATTGTATATCATGGTGGCGTATGAACAAATTATAGAGCAAACAACGCAATTATCACAACATAAGTTGGAATATGGCTTTTTTTCCTCTGGCGTGTCTTCCCCAGTGATTTTAACCACACACCGCTACTGTTTATTTGTGGTAATAAAAATACTTCCTGTAGGTTGCTCAGATGCATTCATAATGTTCTTGCTCTCTCAGCTGTGGTTGTACCAATGTATACCAGCAGCTAGAAGCAAAAGCAAACATTAATGGGAGAGTCATAATCTACTGGCTTCAAAACATATTGTCAGTCTGTTTTGTTTGTTGTGCCATAGTTAGGCTATAATATCACATTACACACAATATTGACAGCCATGTTACATTCCTTGCCTGGGACTAACCAACTAAATTGTCTAATCTTAAGTATAAGTTAAGGGGAAAATGTCACCTTATAGTGAAAAGAAGAGAATTAGAAAAATAGAGGAGAGAGATTGGTACCAGAATATGCACCATAATCAATGCACAGTTCATCCAGTGGTGAGTACAATACAGACCATTGTGCATAGTGTTTCTCCACTGCAATGGGAGGAAATTCCATCATAGGTACTGTATTGAGATAATGTTTGCGGTAATGGATTCCCTGATAATAGAGTAGGATGGTCATTCACTGTGTTAATAATTAATGGAACATTCTTCTGCGGAGGGAGTGACTCCATCTGGACTCTGGACTGCATCTTAAGCTGCCCTGGTTTTTGTAAGGGCAACAAGGACTTTATGGGAAAACACTTTATGACCTCAAGCATGAGATAAGCAAACAGCAGGATACGATTGTTAGTTGCTTCAAGATGTAGTTAGGCTAGGCTAAATGTTTTGGATCAATGATGAAGTATTAAATTCTTTTTCTGCCTTACGGGATAGGTCCCCAAACCCCCTGCCCACACTTGACTTGAGTACTAAACTACACAAAAAAATGGGTGTGCGTATAATGCAAACGTCTAGCAACCCAAAGGTTGTGTGTTTGAATCTCTTCAAGTCTGTGTTTGTAGGCTGCAGCCTCTCTGTGTTAGTGATGGCTATTTAACAGTCTGATGGCCTTGAGACAGAAGCTGGTTTTCAGTCTCTCGGTCCCAGCTTTGATGCACTTGTACTGACCTCACCTTCTGGATGATAGCGGGGTGAACAGGCAGTGGCTTGGATGGTTGTTGTCCTTGATGATCTTTTTGGCCTTCCTGTGACATTGGGTACTGTAGGTGTCCTGGAGGGCAGGTAGTTTGCCCTCAGTGATGCGTTGTGCAGACCGCACCACCCTCTGGAGAGCCCTGAGTTGTGGGCGGTGCAGTTGCCATACCAGGCGGTAATACAGCTCGACATAGCAAGGTAGCAACACATGACAACACAGAATGGTAGCAACACATGACAACAACATGGTAGCAGCACAACATGGCAACAGCACAACATGGTAGCAGCACAAAACATGGTACAAACATTATTGGGCACAGACAACAGCACAAAGGGCAAGAAGGTAGAGACAACAATACATCACGCAAGCAGTCACAACTGTCAGTATGAATGTCCATGATTGAGTCTTTGAATGAAGAGATTGAGATAAAACTGCCCAGTTTAAGTGTTTGTTGCAGCTCTCCTAACCCTAGCCTAGTTAACGTTAACCACCTAGCTAATGTTAGCGTTAGCCACATAGCCAATGTTAGCCACAACAAATTGGAATTCGAAACATAGCATACATTTTACAAATTAGTCAAATGTACGAATTTCAATTGAATGATGAATGAATGATGGACATCCACAAATGAATACATACCATACGAAACGTAACATATCTTACTAATTGGAGTGTGGCAGATTTACATTTACTAGGATGTATTAACATGGCATAAGTCAATGCAAAATTAGTCGAATTTTAGGAATTTCTCTTTAAACGTTTTCACCAGAGGGCAATGCCACCCCTTTTTTGACGTTTAGGTTCCACCTCCGAAGTATGATGCAGGCTGCTAATACATATTCACAAATCGGGGGTGGGATTGGGAATGCTGTGATTTCCACATGGATTGGAGAAATAACAACTGACTGCTGCTAGCTAGCATGCTAACCTTATCTAGCTAGCTAATGTTATCTGTTGTTGCTGTACCGTATTCAAAAGATTAGTCGGCTGACTAAGCTATGGCTGGTTCTGGAGCTGGATTTGTCATAAGCATTTGGGTAGAACTTCACAACAGATGGATAGGGGAAACCAGTATCTTTGACTTTGCCATCTATTGTTATCTCAAGTTTTGGCATGTTGCATAAATTGCGGCCGCGAATCTGCCATAGAAATAGAAAGACTAAGATGAAGCTCTGGTAATGTGGATAGCCTAACTATTGAACGGTTTGGACAAGAGACGTCTTTTTCTACATTGTAATGGACACAGTGCAACCTTTGGTAAACTGCTAGCAGGCTATGTGGCTATGCTACAGCAATGCCAAGTCAGTCAGTGCCCGTGCCTTGGTTCTCACAGCTCACAGTGAAATGATAGGCTACAATGACTTTGCTCATGATGCACGCAGCAAATTATATGTAACAACACCCTGAGCGCATCGGACACAAAACGAAACACCAATACAAATGCAACAACAGCACAAAATTGATTAACAAATTTGTGGAATTTTCTTTCTTTTCATTATAGAATAGACACTTGTGACTTTTAGCTGCACCAATCAAAGCAGTGGAGTGTGGTCAAAGCCATTCATCTTGGGGCGACGGGGGGAGTGGGTTTCCAAAATGCAATCATTTCACACGCAATTTTACCATTTTATAAAATGTTTATATATATTTTGAATATAAACTAGCTAAAAAAATATTTGAAACTTGACAAATTATCCAATGGATTGTGATAATTTGCTGGTAAAAAAATGGAGGTGCAAAAACACAAGTTTGCACCCCCATTTGAATTTGCTCCGTGGCTCAGACGGCCAAGTGTCGGCTACAGAGAAAAGCTGTTTGGTTCTTCCAGAGATGATTGATTATAATGTTCAGATCAATCGATACTCACCAAGAGGAAGAACTTTTCTGGTGTTTCTGATTAATAAACAATGCCATGCTGGTGGGTGGTAACATTCAAGTAAAACCCAGCCCTAAAAAGAAACGTAGACTGAAAAGTATTAGCACCTCCCATCATTGGGGAAACACGCCATTGACGCAGAAAATATCTGAATTTATCACTTCGGATTTCCCACTTCAACCCCAAATATATCATACTTTGACTAAAACTATAAATGATTGACTTAAATCGTTGTGCAACATCATGGGTAAGCTATGAGCATTGTCTTTCAGCTGACAAAAAGTGAATTTTTGCTAAAACTGGGTGTTTAAAACTGCTAAAATGTCTCTCCACAAAATTGCAGGAAATTAGCTGTAAAACGGATTTTTTTTTTCTCTGCCTCATAGCAAAATGAGTAGAATTGCATTCCATTTGTTATAAAATTACAAAATGTTCTCTCCGCCCCATGGTAAAATGTGTAGAATTGCAGGAAATTAACTTGAAAACTAAAATGTTCTCTCCGCCTTCAAGAGAGGGGCCACTAAAATGTTTTGCCCTGAGATGGGGGGCCCCCAACAAGATCTCACTTAGGGCCCTGCCAGAGACAGCTGTTTAGGTGGTGGACAGAGAGAGAAACAGAGGCAGAGCACACACATCCTGTGCCCCCACCCGCACTGCCCCTTCACCTCTATCTGTACCTTTCCTGGGGGAGATACCATTGTGAATCACGCATCCACACACACACTCAATAACTGTTCTGTTTTTCCAGGTGTAGAGCAATGGAAACAGAGTAGAATGGCTGCCCCCTCTCATTGAAGCTACAGAAGTTCATGGCTGACCAAAGTACTGCAGGCATTGTTAGCAGAAAACAGGATCCCCATTATAGTGAATGGGAAAATGTCAATCTCCGTGTATATATATATAAAAAAAAAAATCTAAGACAATCATGGTAACCAATAATTGCTTCTAATATACCAGATTTATGTCCTTGAACTGATTATTTTCACAGAAGAAGTTATAAGGATAATTTAGTTGATCAATCAATCAATCAATACATGTATTTATGAAGCCCTTCTTACATCAGCTGATGTCACAAAGTGCTGTACAGAAACCCATCCTAAAACCCCAAACAGCAAGCAATGCAGGTGTAGTTGATATTGCCAGCCTGCAGTACCCCAGTCGGTCTTCAATTTAAGTTACTCAATAAGAGGTGCAGCACTGAGCTAGCCTGTAACGTCACTTCTTGGAGTAGCTCAAACTGGGAATGTTATGTCTCCATGAGAAGCTATCTTAAAAGGAACATTTAATAAATGGCCGTGTGCAGTGGAGGAGATATTTGTGGGCTATACTCAGCCTTGTCTCAGAGTAGTAAGTTGGTGGCCGGTTGATACACTAGAGGTCAAAAGTTTTAAAACACCTACTCATTCAAGGTTTTTCTTCTTCTTTTACTATTTTCTACATTGTAGAATAATAAATAATAGTGAAGACATCAAAACTATGAAATAACACATGGAATCATGCAGTAACCCAAAAAGTGTTAAACAAATCAAAATATATTTTATATTTGAGATTCTTCAAATAGCCACCCTTTGCCTTGATGACAGCTTTGCACACTCTTGGCATTCTCTCAACCAACTTCATGAGGTAGTCACCTGAGCCCTACGACCATGCCTCAGGACTACCTGGCCTGATGACTTCTGGCTGTCCCCGTTCCCAGTCCACCTGGTCGTGCTGATGATTCAGTTTCTGCTGTTTTGCCTGTGGCTATGGAATCCTCACCTGTTCACCAGACGTACTACGTTGTTGTGCTGCTGCTCCAGTTTAAACTGTTCTGCCTGCGGCGATGAAACCCTGACCTGTTCACCGGATGTTCTACCTTGTCCCAGACCTGCTGTTTTTGACCCTCTCTTAACATTTTGCTAATTGTCTGTTTATTTTGTTAGGACTATTAGTGTGCAGGGTTTGTGCATTTACATTTTATTCCAACCCATTATAACTGTCTGGTTGGAGACAACTACACTGACTAAGTGCAAGTTTAAGGTGAGGGAAAGTGTTACCTTACAGAAAGGACAATGAGGAAATGGAAGAGAGAAAGGCTGAGTAATGAAAGCATGGCAGGTTATGTCGCATAATCAATGCACAGTTCACCCATGCAGTGAGCAGGTGAGTACAATACAGACCATTGTGCATAGTGTTTCTCCACTGCAATGGGAGGAAATTCCATCATAGGTACTGTATTAAGATAATGTTTGCGGTAATGGATTCCCTGATAATAGTGTAGGATGGTCATTCACTGTGTTAATAATTAATGGAACATTCTTCTGCGGAGGGAGTGACTCCATCTGGACTCTGGACTGCATCTTAAGCTGCCCTGGTTTTTGTAAGGGCCAAAATAACTTAATGGGAAAACAAGTTATGCACTCAAGCATGATATAAGCAAACAGTTAGCAGTACCAATGCGATTGTTAGTTGCTTCAAGATGTAGTTAGACTAGGCTAAATGTTTTGGATCAATGATGAAGCATTAAATTATTTCATATTTTCTTTCCAACGAGATAGGTCCCTAAAACCCGCTGTCCCCACTATTACAGTGCTGGAAAAAGTATCCAATTATCATACTTGAGTAGAAGTACAGATACCTTAATAGAAAGTTACTCAAGTAAAAGTGAAAGTATAGGAATGTAGTGAAGTAAAAGTTGTCAAAAATATAAATAGTAAAGTACAGATTCCACAAAAAACGACTTAAGTAGTACTTTAAAGTATTGTTACTTAAGTACTTTACACAACTGCTGCACTGTCCACATTTGACTTGAGCACTACACTAAACTACACGAAAAATATAATTATATTGTTGTAGAAACTGACTTCATTAGCATTTGTAGTGTTGTGTTGTTCAAGGGAAGCGTGATATTTCAGTCATTTTTATGTCAGACCTGTCCGGACTCGCCTGTTTTTTAAGAGAGAGCGCGCTCATCTTTTCTACCTCGCTCACAGCCTGGTCTCATAGACTAGACATAACATAGTAAACGTAAATCCGAGACGCTGAAATTAGTATGATATGTTACGTTTGGTATGGTTCCATAAAACAGATGTTTACTTAAAACCTCTTAAGGATCTGCCTCTTTTTTTTACATTTTCACCTGAAATGACATACTCAAATCTAACTGCCTGTAGCTCAGGCCCTGAAGCAAGGATATGCATATTCTTTGTACCATTTGAAAGGAAACACTTTGAAGTTTGTATGTGAAAGGAATGTAGGAGAATATAACACGATAGATCTGGTAAAAGATAATACAAAGCAAAAAACAACTGTTCTTTTGTATTTTTTTTGCACCATCATCTTTGGAATGCAAGAGAAAGACCATAATGTATTATTCCAGCCCAGGTACAATATACATTTTGGCCACTAGATGGCAGCAGTGTATGTGCAAAGTTTTAGACTAATCCAATGAGCCATTGCATTTCTGTTCATAATGTTGTGTCAAGACTGCCCAAATATGCCTAATTTGTTTATTAATAACTTTTTGTGTTCAAAATTGTGCACTCTCCTCAAACAATAGCATGGTATTATTTCACTGTAATAGCTACTGTAAATTGGACAGTGCAGTTAGATTAACAAGAATTTAAGCTTTCTGCCAATATCAGATATGTCTATGTCCTGGGAAATGTTCTTGTGACAACCTCATGCTAATCACATAGCCTATGTTAGCTCAACCGTCCCGTGGAAGGGACACCGATCCCGAAGTTAAGGCAAAAACGTAAGTAGGTTGGTCAGGACGGATGGGTGGGCCTATAACCCAAAGGTTGCGAGTTCAAATCTCATCATGGACAACTTTAGCATTTTAGCTAATTAGCAACTTTCAACTACTTACTACTTTTTTGCTACTTTGCAACTAGTTAACATGTTAGCTAACCCTTCCCCTAACTTTAACCCTTAACCTAACTCCTATACTTTACCCTAACCCCTAGCCTAGCTAACATATCACATGTTTTGCACAGTTGAGGCTGGTGAGAGGAGCTATAGGAGGACGAGCTCATTGTAATGTCTCAAATGGAATAAATGGAATCGTATCAAACACATCATACATATGGAATCCACCTTTGACTCCATTCAATGTCTTCTACTCCAGCCATTACAATGAGCCCGTCCTCCTATAGCTCCTCCCACCAGTTTTAAAGCACATTTTACAAATTTGATACATATTGTACATTTTGCAAATAGTAACATAAACGAAATTGTAATTCATAGCATGGTCATCCACAAATTAATACATTCTATACGAAATGTAACATATTATACTAAAAGGAATTGATCGGAATGTATGTACAGAATAATACGAAATGCTCAGAGACCAGGTTGCTCAATCAGAGAGAATAATCTGGCATGCTGACGGAGCCATAGCAGCAGCGGTATCTATTCAGGTCCTTCACCGCGGGATCTGAGCGCCTTAACTTTTCCCAACAATATAGCCGACAACAACAGTCCCTTTCAACGGATCCGACAGAGACAGAAGGGGGAACAAGGACAGCCGTTTAGCCACTGCCTCTTTGTGGAAAGCGCTTGGCTGTGGGTTTGTACTGTGTTTGAACCAAAGAGCAACCAGACCTGGGAAGTTTCTTGTACACACTCGAGAAAGAACACCTTTCACTTTTAAAGGTAGGTTTTTGAAGGGTTATTTTTGTTACATTTTTCATATATGTATAGTGGGCCTAATGAATTTGAGCCTTGATACGTGTGAACAAATTATAAACTACTGCGTGCTTTATTTGTGCCCATATGCACCAGACAGGTGAGTGGTAGGGGACAGAAGTAGAGTAGTTGTTTCCTGTTTTGAGTTACGCAATAGTTTATTACGTTAACTGGTTTGCCAACAGTTGAGGTATTAGGTATGACATTTTATAATAATTCGTTTTTAAAATGTATTTTAAATGTAACTTTTATTTAACTAGGCAAGCCAGTTAAGAACTAATTATTATTTACAATCACGGCCAAACCCGGACGACGCTCGGCCAATTGTGCTCGGCCCTATGGGGCTCCCAATCACGGCCGGATGTGACACAGTCCACAACGTTACACCATTCACTGCTGACGTTTCTCAAGATGTCAGGGTCTACACTATTTGGACAAAGAAATGCATTAAACTACACAGGAAGGTTTTTTCTGCAGATGCACCACTCACAGACATGCAAACAGACCTGTCTCTTATTAGAGATGTGTCTAAATGTGAATGCCATTGGTGTAGCCGCAGCATGTGCAGATGTGTTAACAAATGGAGCCTCTTGCCTCAGGGGTAGATATGTGAAACATCTGTGACATGCATTATGTGACATGCTGTGGCTAATCTGCTACACAACCAGCACTCTGACTAATGACACACCTGGACACACCCACCGTAGTGGGGAAATCCGATCCTCAAAAGAATTGAGTTGCAACATTGCAACATTTACGGAACAAGATTGTACAACTGCCTATGTTGTTGTGATGGTAGACCTGGGTTAGTTGTATTTGTGTGTGTGGACATGTTTAACTACACTTGTGGGGACCAGAAGTCCCAACAACAGTAGCATACAAACCAACATTTGACCAACTGGGGACATTTTTCCAGCCCCTACAAGGAAAAAGGCTATTTCTAAGGGGGTTAGAATTAGAGTTGAGGGTTAAAGATTGGGTTAGGTTTAGAGGTTAGGGAAAATAGGATTTTGAATCAAATCAATTGTGTTAGTAAAACAAGACTGTTTGTGTGAACTGAACAATATGTGTTTTTCTCATTTTGTACCGCTATTTCCCCTGTCCACACAGGATTTGGTATTCTGTGAGGATCTCTTTTTGTGTGGTTGTGTTAGGTCCAGACGAGCTGAAGTCGACACTCCTGCACCCCACTGAAAGCCTTTCATGCCCTCACATTACCATCACTATGGCTGTGACAGAGTTACTGCTGCGCAGACCATAGCTCACTCCACGCTCTTTAACCATACCTCTCTCTAGCTCTTCTCTCTTTTCTTTCTTTCTCTCCCTCAAAATATGTCCCCCCTCTCCAGTGTTTCTCTCACTCTTTCGCTCTTGCTCTCTCTCTCTCAGATGGGCCAAAGCAGTTAGCGGGCCAGTGCCTGTGCCTTTTCCCCATGCTATCCATCTTACCATAGACCCCCCCCCTCCCTCTCTTTCTCCTCCCTCTCTCTCTCTCAGGTCCGTGCCATCCATCTTACCATGGACTCCCTGCTGACAGAGGCCTGTAGAGGGATCAGAAGCCTGTGCTGGAGACTGGCTCAATCACACAGCCATCTTTCCTCTTAACACAGAGTAGGTCTAACATGTAGCCTGGGTCTATGAGTGCCTCCTGCCTTCTCTCTACCGGACTGGATTTAACACAACCTGGACTGGATTTAACACAACCTGGACTGGATTTAACACAACCTGGACTGGATTTAACACAAACTGGACTGGATTTCCGTTTAAGAGCCATTTGAGGAACTAAATGACATTTTGACAAGGAACAAGCCATGTATCCTCTAGTGGTTGTATGTTTCTTTTGGCTCCTCCCTCTCGCTCTGACGCTGGATGCCCATTCGCCACTGGACTGCGTTCCGCGTAAAACTGTACCCTATCATAGTAAGTACTGCTCTTACATTTAAGTGCGTCCATCAATATTTATTCACTGCTTCTGTCTATACTGTTTGTGTAGCTCAGGTGAATATATCTACGTATTATATTACTGCAACAACCAGGTGTCATTTGGATTAGGGGCAGGTATAAGTTTATGTAACTGTCATGTGTCAAAAACACACACTGCAGGTGTCTTTGTAACTATTGGTGTCACTCCGTACGACTTCCTGTATCATTCAATGTCACTCATTCTGCTGTATTAGGAGAGAATGGTCGTATGTTCAGTGAGGAGGGTGTGTGGAACTACTCCACCATGCTGCTGAGAGAGGACCTGGGTCTGTTGCTGCTGGGAGCCAGAGAGAACATCTACGCCCTGGACATCAACAACATCGCCAACAAGAAGTCCTCCGTAAGAACACTGAAGTATTACAGTTTAACAGATTGTTTTGGCACTTACACTGACAGCTATGAAATGATGTCCTGGAAGACTCATGTCTCATGTTCAACATGGCTTTGCAGCAGCTACTCTTCCTGGTGTTGGTTCTAAATGAAGAGTAAAAACTCTTGGACGATTAGAAAATCTCAAACCAAGTTTATTCACCCAATGGGTCACACAGCTGCATAAGACCAAGATATTCACACAATCATTGGTATTTAACCCTTCCTCCAATGCTGAGTCTCCTCCTACACATCTGAACAGCCAATGCATCTCTGTTGCTAGACAGAACCTTAGTGATATCTCTTCTTCCTCACTTCATCTGACCTGACCTTGACCCAAATTCCTCACTCCTCCCCGAATAACATATTCTGACAGTTTAAACACTTTTAAAAACATTACAATACATTCACAGATTTCACAACACACTGTGTGCCCTCAGGCCCCTACTACACCACTACCACATATCAACAGTACTAAATCCATGTGTATGTGTGTGTGTATGCATGTGTCTGTGCCTGTGTTTGTGTTGCTTCACAGTCACGGCTGTTCTATAAGGTGTATATTTATCTGTTTTTGAAATCTAATTTTACTGCTTGCGTCAGTTACTTGATGTGGAATAGAGTTCCATGTAGTCATGGCTCTATGTAGTACTGTGCGCCTCCCATTGTCTGTTCTGGACCTGGGGACTGTGAAGAGACCTCTTGTGGCATGTCTTGTGGGGTATGCGTGTGTCGTGTCTTTGGGTACCATTAAACTGAAGATAGGTTTATCAATTAACTCCCTGTAATTATTATCACGCGATTAAACTGATTAATCGTTTAATTGTAATTAACTAGGAGATCGGGGCACCAAGAAAAATATTCAGATTACAAAGTTATAATTTTCCTAATATAACTTTCCTATATTATAATATAGGCCGATTATCTTCTGGTTTGAATGGTGTATTTTACCTCACGTCCAGTCTCATTCCCAAACGTCGTAAATTGTTGTATCTGCACGAACCCAGTCTTTACTAAAATCATCCATACATCAATTGTCTTAAAATCATTTATTTACTACACTAAGTAATTAACAGAAAACATACCCACAGTAATTATCATCACAAAGGATTGGTATAGTAATGTGCCCTTATGGCTAACAAGCATGGCTGGTCTGTTAGACAATGGGTCATAAACGGTCAGCTGAGAAGTTACACAGAGTTCATTAATATTAACAATTGACAATTGAAGGCTCACTCATTCGGGAACAATTGCAATCAATATATATTTACGCTCATGTGTCGTCGGGATTCTTGTTGGAGAGTTTTGTTCTGATGGGGAGTTCTGTCCGCGTTCTCTCTCGCTCTCGCTCTCTCTCTCTCTCGGTTAGAATGTATCTTTCAGAGCGACATTCATTAATGTCGTCATAGAATGGATGTTTCGTTGGTCTTCGCGTTCGATGATATAATTTACTTAGCAGCAGACTAATAATTAATATCAAAGACTTGTTCTTATTCTGTCGATATCGATAGTCTAAAAGTTAACCACGTGGTATGGTTCACTTTCAGTAGACTACTTGGATGATAAAACCTAATGGCCATGGGGTGCAGGCCTGGTCTGTAGAAATGTAAATCAGGGGGTGTTTTATAGTGCCCATAGAACAGGCTTGTCAAATGACGCCTGGTCCTGTATGTGTCCCTGGGGGCGTGCCTATGACTGAGTTAGACTTGGTTACAGGAATACAATTCTATCACATTAACATCAGTACATAGCATCTCAATGTATTACAAATAGCTTTATCCTTATTAATAAATTTTATACAACCATTATGATGCCAGTCTCATCGCTGAGGCTATTATATAAACAGTTTTATGGTAATATGGCTATATTGTCTCTTCTGAGTATCACAAAATTGTACCAAGCGGACCAGTTCGTAGCTGGAGTCTTCATCAATCTTCCACATCTTCTCCAGAACACACATGTCGCTCGGTTCTCCAATTCTATGAGTTGGAAGAATTTCCTTTGTCTCTCTATGAAACATGTGGTAGTAGATTCTCCTCTTGGAATTTTTACAACCCTGGGTTGGGGGGAAGGTAGGTTGGGTGATGGTACAAAGGGGAGGGGGTCAACTGTCCTTTCTGTACCCAAAGAGGCCAACGTCATGACATACCCCCCTGGTGGTTTGGATCTTGTTTATCCTGCAAGTTACAAATCAACATAAAATCATGACCACGTGATGTCCCATTGGTAGATCATCGTTGCAGTCCTCTCTGGTGGTTGAACTTGGTAGGCTCTCTGAAAGCGGAGTCGTCCACCACAAGGATGGGCAGTTGATGTCTGGTTGGTGGTCGCCGTTGCAGTCTCCTCTAGTGGTGTACCTTGGTAGGTTCCCTGGAAGCTGCAAAGTACCCCAGGAAGGGCCAGGGGATGTCCTGGTTGTTGATCGCCGTTGCGGTCCCCCCCTCTGGTGGTTTACCTTGGTAGTCTCTCTGACAGCGGGCATGCCGCCACAAGGATAGGTTGTGGGTGTCCGGATTTGGGGTCGCCGTTCCGGACCCGTCGTCCAGACTGGAAGATCTGGGCAGTAACTTAGGCAGATGTTAACAACGCACACACACTCATGAAATATATATAATTACATTCATTCCCCAATGAGCGGCGTTGTGGCACTAAGTGATGGTTGTATGGGGACTTTGTTTATGGCTCTATCACTTCCTATGTGTCAAAGGAACTGAACCGAAAAGGAATGAAAGCATAAACAAAACAAAAAATATACAAAATATAGTTCTCACACAAAAAAAAATAATCTAATTGGACTGTATTCTATATACGTCCAATGTTCTGGCAAAATGATTATCATGGCATTGTCTCTAATGCCATATCTAGGGTTTTCCTACTTGGTATGTTGCTTAGGCGCTATCCTAAGTTGATAACTATATGATAAGTCTACAGCTGTAATGCACTAGTTTTGGGCAGTCTACAGGTATGACCTACAGACTTCTGGGAAGAAAACTGGTGAGTGCTGTAGAGTCAAAGGCCTAGAAGTAAATGTTCAACTTTACTAAGGCTGGTCTATTGCTTGGGCCCTTAAGTGGTCCTAGCATAAATCCTAATTGGATGTTCCGTTGTGCATGTGCGCTTATGCTTACACACGCGCGCATGTCAAGGGAAGAAAACCAAGTATCCGGGCAGATTACAACTTGTTCAGAATGAGTCTGACGTAGTCAGGTAATTTTCAGGTCAATGCCTGGAGGTCAGTCAGAATTGGTGTCAAGGGAGTCTGTAGTAGTTTTTCTACAAGTCACTGTTTCTTCCACTTTTGTAGTGGCGATAGGTATGAAGTCTATTTCATAGCTATGTTATCCACGGAGGAGCTAACCTCACGACGGAAGTACTCTTTAAGTATTGGACCAGTCATACGTGGTGTGATCATGGTTCATGACTTCTAATAATTTTCCTCCTGAATGGAGGGTCCTATTTATTAGTGACATGTGTGTTAACCATTGGTTGGAAGAGTGCACTGGAGATTCCCTTCCCCGTGTTGCACTCTGAGTGACTCCTATGTCGCTGTTGTCATTGTAATTTGATTGGTTAAATCTCTAACCTTCTTACTGATTGTAGCTGGACTGACTGTTGCTAGTATTGGTACTGGTACTCAAGGGGACCAGTTATCCTACCGATTTATTCTGAAATATTATCTACCGGAACACATGATTGGAGCATTTTACTAGTTGTATTGTAGTTGAACCTACACATGGCAAAGAATGATTATTGATGCCATTTGTTTTGGAGGTGGACAAGTCCACTGGACTTCCTTTACGACCAGTGTGGTACACCTCAGTACTATCTTAGATGTGTTCTAAGATAATCCCCGTCTAGGGGCCTGTCTGCTCCTCACTGTTCTCATAGGAGAGTTTACAACTAGATTTGATTTATGCTCTGGCGGCCTCGTACGGTGTTGTCCGTAGTCTTGACCCCCCCCACCGGCCTCGATGAGGCTCATCATGGGTCTGGGCTACTATTCCCCCCCTTTGTGCCTCGGGACCCCCCCACCAGCGGGTGGTGTTGGTGTCCGATGCGCAAACAAGAAGATCGGACCCTACGTACGAGTTTTCAGCGGCTGCGTTGTTATGAGAATGGCTGTAACCTTTCAACCAAATCTCCTGGTGTTTGTGCTTCAAAACGCTCAGTGGCTGTCGAGGCATGTCAGTCCCCACCGCGTCCGCGTGTGGCAACCTCTTCATTACCTGCGAACTGAGACAAGGATATCGGTCTGTGATATCGCAAAGTGTTTCACCAGTGGGAGTCATCGGGTCAGTTGCTGGACTGACGCCATTAGTGTCATTGTAAGGGGTGACAGTCCCCAACAAAGCGGAAGGTGTATCATCGGAAGCAGAGTATACTCTATGCATCAATGTTTTACTTGCTGAGACGGCCGCAGTGCTTGCGGAAGTGTCCGAAGGGCAAGAGAAGTTCATCTCATCTACCGTATTGCACGACTGCAAGGAGGAGGGAAGTTTCTCATTCACAGAGACAGCTGGCTCGAAATCATGAAAAGAATGGTCAATCAGGTTGGCTGATGGAATGTGTCGAGATATCGTAATATCTCCATGGATCGGATTTTGTACCAAGAGGTTTCTAAACGTCTTTTTCCCAAGGGGTGCTTTCGACAGATACCCCTCGTGAAGGACTGCGTTGCAGCTAGCGTTAGGGGAAGACAGTGTGGTCAGTGGAGAAGGCACTGTGGCCTGTGACCATACCTGGTTGGTTTTCCAATCCATCAATGGGAGTAACCGATCCATCAAGTCTGCTCCAAGTAGCAGGGTTACAGTTTCGAGGCTGGTAACATACACAGGGTGAACGAGCGATACGTCCTGGAAGTGTAGTTTCAGCATGACTCTCAATGTGAGAGGTGAGGTAGTCTGAGTGACCCCTCGAAGTTTAGTGTCGCATCGTTCCACTTTTAACCAACGTTTAGTTGGCTTCAAAGCCCTTTTTAGATCATCAAACAATGTTTGAGAGATGAGTGATATTGTCGCACCCGAATCAATTAGCGCATGACAAGCTAAGCAGTCCTCCAGGACTGTTTCCAGGTATGGCCGTTTAGATTCGTGGTTAGTGGACATATTCCCCACAAAGTGGAGTGGTCGTTCGCAACGACGTGATGTGTCATGTCTGTTCAAGATGGAAGCAGATTGACTTTTCCGATTTTGAGTGGGCTTGGCTTTAACGAAGCGTTTGACCTTTATCTTCGCAACTTTTGTATCAGAGTCTATAGACAAAGCCCGGGGGCTTGTTTCTTGATCAAGCGGGCCCTGGATAGGGTCTTGAATGAGAGCGGGAGAAATTTGAACTTTAACGTCCTTGCTATGGGTGTTAATTCCTGCGGACCTGGTGTCCGGTAATTCCCCGTCTAGTCCTTGTGACTTATCTTTTACCCTTTTCTCAAATTGTTCTCGCTTAAGTTCTTCCCGTAGTGGGACTTCTGGAGAACATTGGTCTACGTTTTGATCGTCCTTCAACCCTTTGTTACCCTTGTGCTCTGATACTTTTTGTGGGTTCGGTGCAGGAACGTAGCGAACGGGTCGATTATAGCAGTAGTCATGTTGATGGCTACGTACTTTACAGTTATTTCGACCGCGGAGGTTATTGGAATCATGGTTTCGTGGTAGAAACTGTTGTTGTGCGTCATCTCTCGACGCTCCAATACCTGATAATGCACCCTCTAACTGGAGTGGGGGCTCCTGGTTAAACGTCAAAACCGAGTGGTCAGGGCTCTTAGCGTTGTGAACTTTTGATGCCTCAAAAGCTGTGCTTGCAAGCTCTCTGAGTTGTAAGATAGGCAAGCCAACGTGGGCGGCAGGGCCCAAGTAGGTAATGAAGGTGGGATACATGTTCGACAGAAACATTTGTTTGAATGGTAACAGCTCTTCCATTCCGGTTTCAGTGAGTAGGCCAAAGTAAGCTGAACGAAGCCTATGATAGTAAGCTTGTGGGTGTTCGTTCCGAGCTTGTTTGACGGTGTTAGCCAGTGAGCTATCGTGTTTGCGAGTCGCAGAACCACTGAATTCTAATTTCAAAGCTGTGGCAAGTTTAGCGTAGTCATTTAGCACGTGTTGCTGTTGTAGACGAATGAACCTCGTCACGTGTCTATTCGACGTTCGCTTCAACAGGTAAACCCTGTCAGAACCCGTAGCGTTCGGGTAGCCATCCAACGCGTCCTCTATGTCAGCTAGGAACGTCTCGGTATCGTTTGGCTGACCTAGAATGGGGTCAAAGGTGGGGAAATTCTTGACGAGTTTGTCAAGGTATTCCGCGCCAAGCGGGCGGAGAGAGTTGGCTTCATCCTGTGGAGAGATTGGGGCCGAAAGGCCAAGAGAGGAAGCCAAGCCTTGTTGTTGTTGGCCAAGAGGCGCCAGATTACTCAGTGCCGAAGGGCAAAGAGGAGAAGACTGAGGGACACATGAGGGAGGCAAGGTCTGAAACCTATTGTCTTCACTCCTGTGAGTACAGGGCTCCGGTTGCTTGGATGGGAAGTCGCGCTGTAGAGCGTGACCATTCTGGATTTCCTCCAGATGGTACCTAAGGGTGGAATTCTGCTGCATTGCAGAGTCCACTTGAGCGCTTAGAGTACTGATTTTGGACACGTGAGTGTCACACCTGCTCCTTTCGGTCTCAAACTTATCTGTCATGGTTTGCAGATAGAGGTCTTGAGTACGGAGCGAGAGATTCAGTGATGAGATTTCCTCTGCTTGCTTAGAAATCAATATTTCCAACCTCATCACCTGAGTTCTCTCATCATTCATTTGGTCAGCGACTTCAATAAGTTCTGCTGATTTATCATCCAACTTTGTCATTGTGTTCATTAACTGATCGTCTTTGGTCTGCAGCTCTTTGAGGAGCACCGTGTTATTTTGAGTAACATTCAACAAAACAGCATGCATGTTGTCAAGTTGAGCGCTCCTGTTTGTAGATAACTCTTCAGATTTATCTAGTTTGGCGTGGACATCATCGTATTTAGTTTTGGCTAAATCGAGTTGTTCCTGTAGCATATGATTTTGTTCCTGTAGAAAACGATTTTGTTGAAGAGCTTGTGCTTGTTCATCGTCATACGTTTTTGCAATTACATTTAATTGTTCAGTTTTCGAACGCAGTTCCATAGCTAGCAGAATTTTTCCCTTGTCTGCCTTGGTCATTGGTTTCCCGGTTCTTTCCACCTGTCCCTTTATGTCTACCATTACCTGCTCGTGCTTCAGCTGTGCACTGCGGTATTGGACAGATGGCAATCTCGGATGGCAAGACATCAGAGCTAGACTGGAGAGAACCTTTACGAGGCCTGCGCCCGATGGTTGATTTTGGAAAACATTGTTGTCTGCTTTTCCACTAATGGCATAATTAGGGTTGTTATCGCTGCTGAGGTCAGAGATCAATCCATTTACGGGTGGAGGTTCACTAATTAGCGGGCGAGTGGGGACCACCCCCTCTGATAGCCTGCACATTATTAGAACATTTGAAAGGAAAAATGTTTTTCCTAATTTTCCAAAATTTGGTTTTGGAATGTGGGGAGCTGCAAAGACGATTTTAATCTATTTATAGACGTTAATGAACCATCAGTACTGTACAGTACTGTGGAAGTTGGGCGTGAATGAATTTGCAAAAGCAAATTGAATTAATCAATGCCAATGATTAGTCCTACCTGGGTAGGCTGTCTGGGTATTAAACTTGAATTACCTGAGAGTTTGCTTCATCCAGGTTAATATGCAAAGTTTAAGTTGTCTCATTTAATTGGAAGAACCTAGAAAGGTATGTTCGACAATTTAACTTATTAAATTGAATGAGACGATAATCCATACAATCTCCATTGATTGGATATCATAAGTGTAAACCGTAGGTCAAATGTTGGGACCCTTCACCACTAGGGTACGCTCCTACCTGGGCTGAGCGTCAGTAAAGGGGTTTTACTGACTGTGCCTTGCTAAAGCAGATTTGACTGATTAATCTATTTATGATATATCAAACCTGTACAGGCTATCTGGGAATTAACTTTCAATTAACCTGAGAGCCTTGCTTCATCTAAGTTAAGTTTGGAAAAAGTTAATCATGTCTCATTATGGACGCCCAATCAATTTTGGATATTTAAAAAAAAAGATCCACTTGAAAATGTAAATCTGGCAATTTCACTTGTTAGTTAAATTGAATGAGACGTCATATCCCGTCAATTGCGATTGTCTGAATATGTTACCGTGCTCCACGTTTGAATTTCCCCTAGAGATGTACTGGCAATTCTTCACCACCAGGGTGCAGAATGATGAAATTTAAACGGAAGTACAAAGGTCGGACTTCCGTCGCGCTACGGAGGAATTTTAAACGTGGTACGGAGAGAGGAAATGTTCCCTCTCTGTTAGCTTGCCCGTAATGCTAAGCTATTGCTACTTGGTTCAGGAGTATCCTTCCAAGCACCAAAATAGGATCCTTTCACTATGGAAAGGGTGGGTTTTCTAGTGACGTCTCACCTTAACCCCATTCAGCATATTCTGCTAGCGTTTATGCTGACCGGAGCGACACGGTACTTAAATACAGATACGCATACGGTCTGCCCACACTGTCTTAGTGCGGTAGGCAAATCATTCGGCTCGGTTACCGGACAGTTAACTTCTAAATTCTAACCTTACTCTAGAAGTTAATATTTACCGACAGAAATAGTACCGTTTGGCCTAACGGACTAAAACTGGAATTTATTCCTCACTGCTATCGATATAAGACCGGAGCTATTTTAAATAGCTTCTCTCAATGGAAAATGCACAATCACTTTGTTTAGATAGCAGGCTGTTTGTACAATTCTGTTTGTACAATTGATATATAGAATTTCACAGCAAAGTCCAATTCTATCTTAGATTCCTCACAGGGGGCACCATATATGTCGTGTCTTTGGGTACCATTAAACTGAAGATAGGTTTATCAATTAACTCCCTGTAATTATTATCACGCGATTAAACTGATTAATCGTTTAATTGTAATTAACTAGGAGATCGGGGCACCAAGAAAAATATTCAGATTACAAAGTTATAATTTTCCTAATATAACTTTCCTATATTATAATATAGGCCGATTATCTTCTGGTTTGAATGGTGTATTTTACCTCGCGTCCAGTCTCATTCCCAAACGTCGTAAATTGTTGTATCTGCACGAACCCAGTCTTTACTAAAATCATCCATACATCAATTGTCTTAAAATCATTTATTTACTACACTAAGTAATTAACAGAAAACATACCCACAGTAATTATCATCACAAAGGATTGGTATAGTAATGTGCCCTAATGGCTAACAAGCATGGCTGGTCTGTTAGACAATGGGTCATAAACGGTCAGCTGAGAAGTTACACAGAGTTCATTAATATTAACAATTGACAATTGAAGGCTCACTCATTCGGGAACAATTGCAATCAATATATATTTACGCTCATGTGTCGTCGGGATTCTTGTTGGAGAGTTTTGTTCTGATGGGGAGTTCTGTCCGCGTTCTCTCTCTCTCACTCTCTCTCTCTCTCTCTCGGTTAGAATGTATCTTTCAGAGCGACATTCATTAATGTCGTCATAGAATGGATGTTTCGTTGGTCTTCGCGTTCGATGATATAATTTACTTAGCAGCAGACTAATAATTAATATCAAAGACTTGTTCTTATTCTGTCGATATCGATAGTCTAAAAGTTAACCACGTGGTATGGTTCACTTTCAGTAGAGTACTTGGATGATAAAACCTAATGGCCATGGGGTGCAGGCCTGGTCTGTAGAAATGTAAATCAGGGGGTGTTTTATAGTGCCCATAGAACAGGCTTGTCAAATGACGCCTGGTCCTGTATGTGTCCCTGGGGGCGTGCCTATGACTGAGTTAGACTTGGTTACAGGAATACAATTCTATCACATTAACATCAGTACATAGCATCTCAATGTATTACAAATAGCTTTATCCTTATTAATACATTTTATACAACCATTATGATGCCAGTCTCATCGCTGAGGCTATTATATAAACAGTTTTATGGTAATATGGCTATATTGTCTCTTCTGAGTATCACAAAATTGTACCAAGCGGACCAGTTCGTAGCTGGAGTCTTCATCAATCTTCCACATCTTCTCCAGAACACACATGTCGCTCGGTTCTCCAATTCTATGAGTTGGAAGAATTTCCTTTGTCTCTCTATGAAACATGTGGTAGTAGATTCTCCTCTTGGAATTTTTACAACCCTGGGTTGGGGGGAAGGTAGGTTGGGTGATGGTACAAAGGGGAGGGGGTCAACTGTCCTTCCTGTACCCAAAGAGGCCAACGTCATGACACGTGGGTGGCCGAACTGTGCACCAGTAGTTCAAACAGACAGCTCGGTGCATTCAACATGTCAATACCTCTCGTAAAGTGTTCATCTTCCAACTTTATCTTCCATGTCTTTTTCAGGTAAGTTGGAAAGTGACAGAGAAGCAGCAGAAGGAGTGCAGCTCCAAAGGGAAAAATCAGGTAGGTCCAGACCAGTCAGTGAACTGAGGCCTTCTCTGCACATTTCATGGTCCTTTCCCGTTTCATTTGGATTTAAATATGTGCATTCTATGCAAATAGCTAAATAACTAGATACTGTGTTACAGATAGAGTGCCAGAACTACATCAGGGTCCTGCATGCGATGGAGGATGGTAGGATGTATGTGTGTGGGACCAATGCCTTCAACCCAGAGTGTGACTACATGGTGAGTCGATGGAAACACAACACTCCTTCTGATCAACTCCGGTCATAACCTGTAATAGTAGATATCATTCACAAGTGTACCGCTCATCTCTGTCCTTGCAGTCATACAAAGACGGAGAGTTGACTCTGGAAAACAAGGCAGAGGATGGCAAAGGGAAGTGTCCCTTCGATCCATTCCAGAGATTCTCTTCCATCATGATCGGTGAGTAACTACTCCTGAATTCTGTCAGGAATCCGGGAATATCAATCTCCTTAAAGTCAGAAAAGGCTAGGTTTAGTGACGCAGGTCTGATATTCCTGATCTGATGGCTTGTTAGAGTTGAACCTACTTTACCCACAATGCTTTCAGGTCATGTCTAGATGGTATACAGCTTTTGTCAATTTGATGCCAAAAGTGTTCCCGTTTTTTTTAGTTAACCCAAACCCTTTTCCTAAACTTAACCTACTCCGCAAACCTGCTATGTGAATTCTTCTTACCTGCTGCGTAAGTTCTCCCAACCTCCTACAAAAAGTCAGTTTTTGACAAAAGCTATATCCCTTCTAGACAAAACCCTCTACTCAGCCACCTCAATGAACTTCCTAGGTTCTGAGCCTGTGTTGATGCGCAGCTCTCCCTCCTCCATACGCACTGAGTTCAAGAGCTCCTGGCTACACGGTAAGACAGTCTTCTTTCAACTCCCTTTTCTTTGTTTTTCAACAAGAGGTTGTCTTTATAGCCTGGTCCCCAATCTGTTTGTGCCATCTTGCCAAGTCTTATTATGGAAACATAAGGAGTTGGCAAGACAGCACAAACAGATCTGAGAACAGACTAAAGTCTTTAGGCTGATGTCTTGTATATTTTTCTTTGTCAGAGCCCAACTTCATCTCCATGGCCCAGATGCCAGAGAGTAGGGCCAGCTTAACAGGTGACGATGACAAGATCTACCTGTTCTTTACTGAGACCGCTGTGGAGTACGACTTCTACAGCAAACTGGTGGTGTCCCGCGTAGCACGTGTTTGCAAGGTGTGTGTCCCACGGTGGCATTGAGAATTACTTCTCTCCTTAATGGGTCTTTGGGGGCTTATATTCTATGAAGATAGACAATAAGGGTATAATGGCAGCTTCATGTAAAACTCTGTCTCTGTGTCTCAGGGGGACCTTGGGGGCCAGAGGACCCTGCAGAAGAAGTGGACGTCGTTTCTAAAGGCCCGTGTGGACTGTCCTGTTCTGGAGTCCCAGCTACCCTACGTCATACAGGACACCTACCGCTGGTGTGAGGAGGGAGACTGGAGAAGCTGTGTGTTCTATGCTGTATTCACATCACAGTCGTAAGTTGAACTCTGAAGTGTGTGTATGAGTATGTGTGTTTTGCTTATGTGAGCACCACGATGGACAGACCTGACTGTTTTAGTTTGTGTGTGTGTTTGTCTCTAATGCTCTGTGTGGTTGTATTCCAGGGACAGGATGGACCTCTCTGCAGTGTGTGTGTGTGGTTGTAATGCTCTGTGTGGTTGTATTCCAGGGACAGGGTGGACCTCTCTGCAGTGTGTGTGTGTGGTTGTAATGCTCTGTGTGGTTGTATTCCAGGGACAGGATGGACCTCTCTGCAGTGTGTGTGTGTGGTTGTAATGCTCTGTGTGGTTGTATTCCAGGGACAGGGTGGACCTCTCTGCAGTGTGTGTGTGGTTGTAATGCTCTGTGTGGTTGTATTCCAGGGACAGGGTGGACCTCTCTGCAGTGTGTGTGTGGTTGTAATGCTCTGTGTGGTTGTATTCCAGGGACAGGGTGGACCTCTGCAGTGTGTGTGTGGTTGTAATGCTCTGTGTGGTTGTATTCCAGGGACAGGATGGACCTCTCTGCAGTGTGTGTGTGGTTGTAATGCTCTGTGTGGTTGTATTCCAGGGACAGGGTGGACCTCTCTGCAGTGTGTGTGTGGTTGTAATGCTCTGTGTGGTTGTATTCCAGGGACAGGGTGGACCTCTCTGCAGTGTGTGTGTGGTTGTAATGCTCTGTGTGGTTGTATTCCAGGGACAGGGTGGACCTCTCTGCAGTGTGTGTGTGGTTGTATTCCAGGGACAGGGTGGACCTCTCTGCAGTGTGTGTGGTTGTAATGCTCTGTGTGGTTGTATTCCAGGGACAGGGTGGACCTCTCTGCAGTGTGTGTGTGGTTGTAATGCTCTGTGTGGTTGTATTCCAGGGACAGGGTGGACCTCTGCAGTGTGTGTGTGGTTGTAATGCTCTGTGTGGTTGTATTCCAGGGACAGGGTGGACCTCTCTGCAGTGTGTGTGTGGTTGTAATGCTCTGTGTGGTTGTATTCCAGGGACAGGGTGGACCTCTGCAGTGTGTGTGTGGTTGTAATGCTCTGTGTGGTTGTATTCCAGGGACAGGGTGGACCTCTCTGCAGTGTGTGTGTGGTTGTAATGCTCTGTGTGGTTGTATTCCAGGGACAGGGTGGACCTCTCTGCAGTGTGTGTGTGGTTGTAATGCTCTGTGTGGTTGTATTCCAGGGACAGGGTGGACCTCTCTGCAGTGTGTGTGTGGTTGTAATGCTCTGTGTGGTTGTATTCCAGGGACAGGGTGGACCTCTCTGCAGTGTGTGTGTGGTTGTATTCCAGGGACAGGGTGGACCTCTCTGCAGTGTGTGTGGTTGTAATGCTCTGTGTGGTTGTATTCCAGGGACAGGGTGGACCTCTCTGCAGTGTGTGTGTGGTTGTATTCCAGGGACAGGGTGGACCTCTCTGCAGTGTGTGTGGTTGTAATGCTCTGTGTGGTTGTATTCCAGGGACAGGGTGGACCTCTCTGCAGTGTGTGTGTGTGGTTGTAATGCTCTGTGTGGTTGTATTCCAGGGACAGGGTGGACCTCTGCAGTGTGTGTGTGGTTGTAATGCTCTGTGTGGTTGTATTCCAGGGACAGGGTGGACCTCTCTGCAGTGTGTGCATACAGGGTGTTGGACATCGGCAGGGTGTTCTCCGAGGGGAAGTACAAGACCCCGGTAACCGTGGAAACGTCCTTTGTGAAGTGGGTGATGTACAGCGGTGACGTGCCCTCCCCCAGACCTGGAGCTGTGAGTCTCTTCTTTTCCTTTTGTCTTCTCTCTCTTTTCCTGTGACATTTCTTTCATTATGATTTTTATTCACAGTCAGATTATCTCTAGATTTTCAACAGACCAACCTAACCTTGAAAGTTTTCTGATAAAAGTTGTACGTTCTTCCAGGCTTGAATAAACCCTCCTCTCCCACTCCCCTTTCCAGTGTATAAATGACGAGGCTCGTAACCAGGGCATCAGTCAAACTCTGGACCTGCCAGACCGGACCCTGCAGTTCATTAGAGACCGGCCCCTCATGGACCAGGCTGTTCTGCCCATGGGAGAGCGCCCCTTGCTGGTCAGGAGAGGCACTGCCTTCACACGCATCATAGTACACAGAACACAGGCCCTGGACGGGAAGAAATACCATGTCATGTTCATAGGCACAGGTGTGTGTGTGTGTTTCATAACTCTGAACAGCTGTGTATGGCTTAGTTGCCCACATACAGTATCAGCACTGATGTGTGTTTCGTGTCTCAGAGGGTGGCAGTGTGTTGAAAGCGGTCAACTACGATAAGGAGATGTTCATCATCGAGGAAGTGCAGCTCTTCCAGCCCCGTGAGCCAATCAAAGTCCTCCGTTTCTCCAACACAACGGTAACGCAAAGCTCTATTTCTTGTCTGTCAGCAGCTGAAATCTTCTGTACAGTATGTATGGCAGTGTAAAGGGTGTGTGTAACGTGTGTGTGTGTGGTCAGCTATACGCAGGCTCTGAGTACGGTGCTGTTCAGATGCCGTTTAGTAGCTGTGGTCGTTCTCGCACCTGTGTGGACTGTGTCCTGGCCAGAGACCCTTACTGTGTCTGGGACAGAACTACAGCCCAGTGTATCACCCTGTCTACAGCTAACACAGACAGGTATGGTGCTGCATAAACCAATTGTACTTTTTCCTTTGATTACTTTTAACCCATGTAGAAGAACAGAGATCTGATGTACTGTTGGTTAACTCCGTCCCTGAACACCTTCCTGTTTCTGTCTCAGTGAACTGATCCAAAGTTTATTGGCTGGAGACTTCTCTCTCTGCCCCGCCTCAGGTGAGTGTGTGTCTATTCTATCTTTTCTGTGTGTGTGTGTGTGTGTGTGTGTGTGTGTGTGTGTGTGTGTTTTCTAACCAATACATTCTCTTCCAGACCCTGTGAAGACTGTTAATCAGACCGTGTGGCTGGGTGGCAACATGAAGCTCCAGTGCCCCCCCACTTCCAACCTGGCAGAGACCCACTGGGTGCAAGACTCCCTGCCCCTGCCCTCCTCGCCCCGCCACCAGATCCTCCGGGACAGCCTCCTTATCCTCAACGCCTCTGCCTCTGACACTGGCCGCTACCGCTGTCTGTCCTTGGAGCGTTCCCACAGCGGGAAGTACACCACCACCGTGGCTGAGTACCAGCTTAGAGTAGGTCTAGAAGGGCTCCCACTCAGACCTCAAGCCCGGACCGAGGGCCCTTCCCTGGCAGCGCTGCAGGTGTCAGTGGCCTTCCTGGCGATTCTGCTGACTGTCCTGCTGGGGTGGAACCTGTACAAGGGACATCTGCCCCTGCCTGGGCCCTGTGGGAGAGTGATAGGAGCAGGGAGAAGGCAGAACCAAGGTGCCCCAGAGGAGGGGGCTGCTTGCAATGCCGTGGCCCACCTAGAGGTCTCAGAGCCTGGGGAGGCGGAGAGCAAGGCCCTGGTGTCTGGAGAAGGAAACTGCACCAGTAATAACAACCACTCTACTGGGGAGGTGGCGTTAGGAGGGGGTGAGGAGGAGGAGAGTGAAGCCAGAGTTACATTCCCCTCATTGCAGTTCATTGATGATGAATCAGATATATGATCTTACCTCCAATGGTATATCAGTTTGCTTTATTTTTTGACTGTATGCAGTCAGTATTCAATGGGACTGAACAGTATGCAACAGATAAACTGTGACTAGATCGGACCAACACACCTGTAATGTTTTGTACAAAGCGGTTAGAAGAGAACTGTATTGTTTGTGAAACTATGGTTGCGTTCTGCTGACGTTGCATGCATCAACCAATGGTTGCGTGCCACATCATTGACTGACAGATTGCTATAACATGTGGTTAGCTAATATGTTAAATACCTATCTAAGCGTTGTAAGATCTGGCAGGCGTCAGCAACGCCTGAGCAGAGGAACACGCCTTATGATTCTGTTACCAGCCAATCAGACCCAGCTTTTCCTGCTCCAGTGCTGGATTGGAAAAGTTGAACTGTGGAGGAGGGGGACTGGTGATCAAACTTTTTTTAGTTTTACGTGCACCTAAAGCATTAGAAACTTGTGACCCACTCAAATGAACAACCATCTCTGCCGGTATCCAGCACCCACATTTTGGGGAAGTAGAGCACCAACCTCTAACAAGCACCGAGATAGAACGACACGGATAGGTAGGAATTATCCAAATTAAATCAATAGGATTGATATGACAATGTTTTACTGTCTTATTTTTCTCAGTGAATCATCCACTTTATTACAGAATGTTTTGCTAGGTGGTCCCTCTCTCTCGTGCCATTTCTAACCTGTCTAAGTACGTCCCTTCTCAGGGTCCTGTTAACTCTATCATATCAGTGTTGTCTTTATTAAAACTCTTTCTACCGAAATTGTTTTTGGTGTCACCAATGTGTGTATATAGAATAGCCAATAGGCTGGGGCAGGAGTGGACTTGCTAACATTGGGGGTTAACTAGTCTTAAATGGAACAGCTGTGGATAGGTCATGTTACAGTTAGGGCTGGATTCAATCTGTATCGCTGAAGTTCAGCGCTATAGTGGCCAAATTTCCCGATTGAGAAAACATATGCAGGGTGAATGAGATTAGATGGAATCCTGCCCTTAGCCAATGGTAAAGGTGATACTTACTCACTGATTTGTTGACATCCTGACTGATGAGGCATACTTAATGCCACTGAGGAAAATGTAAGTTAGGATGTTTCTTTAATTGAATATGATTTATTAGACAGTTTTACCTCTCACAGCTCTGATTGCATCAAATGGAAGCCAGCTAGGAAAATAATGTTTAATATGTAATTTCGGAGACAGGTACAGTTGAAGTCAGAAGTTTACATACACGTAGGTTGGAGTCATTAAAACTCGTTTTTTAACAACTCCACAAATTTATTGTTAACAAACTATAGTTTTGGCAAGTCGGTTAGGACATCTACTTTGTGCATGACACAAGTAGTTTTTACAACAATTGTTTACAGACAGATTATTTCACTTATTCACTGTATCACAATTCCAGTGGGTCAGAAGTTTACATACACTAAGTTGACTGTGCCTTTAAACAGCTTGGAAATTTCCAGAAAATGATGTCATGGCCTTAGAAGCTTCTGATAGGCTAATTGACATCATTTGCGTCAATTGGAGGTGTACCTGTAGATGTATTTCAAGGCCAACCTTCAAACTCAGTGCCTCTTTGCTTGACATCATGGGAAATCAAAAGAAATCACAGAAAAAAAAATTGTAGACCTCCACAAGTCTGGTTCATCCTTGGGAGCAATTTCCAAATGCCTGAAGGTACCACGTTTATCTGTACAAACAATAGTACGCAAGTATAAACATTACCACACAGCCGTCATACCGCTCAGGAAGGAGACGCGTTCTGTCTCCTAGAGATGAACCTACTTTGGTGCGAAAAGTGCAAATCAATCCCAGAACAGCAGCAAAGGACCTTGTGAAGATGCTGGAGGAAACAGGTACAAAAGTATCTATATCCACAGTAAAACGAGTCCTATATCGACATAACCTGAAAGGCCGCTCAGCAAGTAAGAAGCCACTGCTCCAAAACCGGCATAAAAAAAGCCAGACTACGGATTGCAACTGCACATGGGGACAAAGATCGTACTTTTTGGAGAAATGTCTTCTGGTCTGATGAAACAAAAATAGAACTGTTTGGCCATGTACATTGTTATGTTTGGAGGAAAAAGGGGGAGGCTTGCAAGCCGAAGAACACCATCCCAACAGTGAAGCATGGGGGTGGCAGCATTATGTTGTGGGGGTGCTTTGCTGCAGGAGGGACTGGTGCACTTCACAAAATAGATGGCTTCATGAGGAAAGAAGGAAAATGATGTGGATATATTGAAGCAACATCTCAAGACATCAGTCAGGAAGTTAAGCTTGGTTGCAAATGGGTCTTCCAAATGGACAATGACCCCAGGCATACTTCCAAAGTTGTGGCAAAATGGCTTAAGGACAACAAAGTCAAGGTATTGGAGTGGCCATCACAAAGCCCTGACCTCAATCCCATAGAAAATGTGCAGGCAGAACTGAAAAAGCGTGTGCGAGCAAGGAGGCCTTCAAACCTGACTCAGTTACACTACACCAGCTCTGTCCGGAGGAATGGGCCAAAATTCACCCAACTTATTGTGGGAAGCTTGTGGAAGGCTACCCAAAACGTTTGACCATAGTTAAACAATTTAAAGTCAATGCTACCAAATACTAATTGAGTGTATGTAAACTTCTGACCCACTGGGAATGTGATGAAAGCTGAAATAAATCATTCTCTCTACTATTATTCTGACATTTCACATTCTTAAAATAAAGTGGTGATCCTAACTGACCTAAGACAGGGAATTTTTACTAGGATTAAATGTCAGGAATTGTGAAAAACTGAGTTTAAATGTATTTGGCCAAGATGTATGTAAACTTCCAACTTCAACTGTACATTGAAAAGCAGTAGCTGATCAAACAAAAATGGAAACCATTTTTTGTGACAACAGAATGGTCTGGGCTGCCATAGTGATAACAAAGAGAAAGGTTACCACTAAGACAACCAATAAAAACCCAATAGATAAAGTACATTAACATTCTATATCTATGGTTAAAACCTGGCAGTCTGGGTTGGCGTTGGTCAGTTAGCAGGTTCTATCTCCTGTAGCGGTACCTCTTGAAGTGAAACCACAGCTGGAAAATCCCGTTGGCGAACTGACAGCGGAACCCGTGGCGGTGAGAGTACTCCCACTCGCGGTTCACGATCTTAAAGGCAATGTCCTCGTACGGCGGGCCCGCGTGGAACCGCAGAACCCCAAAGTCCTTGTTGTCAGGACTGGGTTCTAGGAAGTACTGCGGCGTGGAACGTTTGTTGATCAGATCCGGGTAGAAGATGTTGAACTTGTAGCCCTGGACGATCTTAGGCGGAGGGTTGTCGAAGTCATAATGTGTCTGGTTATATTTGTTCCACTCAAAGCCTGTGTGGACCCTGTTGAAGAAGCGTGGTTTCCGGGGACGGTATTTGTCGGCCCACAGGTACATCTTGCCCGTTAGGGGAAGCTCCACGCTAAACTGAGCCTCGTCCCCGCCCATGCCCTGTTTGGCGCGACGCACAAACTCATCCTCCGCATTCTCATTGGCATCACCTGGAGAACAAGAGGAGAGAGATAGATGAATATGACGATGGATAGAGATGTCTGAGTGTTTGTGTGTGAGTGGGTGTGTGTGTAAAGCCTCTTACCTGTGACGGCGAGCTGTCTGCGTGAGAGGTGTAGTTTGTGTGTGTCTTCGTCAGGTGTGATGGTGTGTGTGTCCAGCGGTAGCTCTGAGGGCAGCAGCAGTGTGGGGCTGTAACGGCCAGAGTCATACTCCGCCTGGCTCTGCTGGATCAAATCCTCCTCGGTCAGAACGGCCTCTACCACCTCACCCTTCTCCTCTCCCTCTTCTCCCTCCTTCTCCCCGTTTCCCTCTGTGGATGGGCCTGCCACTTGGTCATCCTTCTCTGTAGCTCTCTTCTGATTGGCGGAAGGGGAGGAAGAGGCGGCGCCAGGCTCCTTTGAGGGAGGGACTTCTTTCTCGGTCCTGTGGAGAAGAAACAGAGGAGGCAAAGGTCAAACCTTGTGTACATGAGCGTGTAAAGAAAGAGGTTAAAGGTGAAACCTGTGTGTGTGCGCCCATGTACTCACACATCCTCCTCCTCAGGCTCCTCTTTGATAATGGGGAAGAGGGGCTCACTCTCCACTCCCTGCTCCTGTTTTAGCTTGAACAGCTTCTGACGTAACACATCCTGGTGCCTCTCTCTCAACCTACAACACAGATAGGGATGGTTAACACACACAGAGAAATGCCAGAGACCGGTAGGGTAAGCATGCATACACACACACCGGTCCTCACCGTGCTCGGCCCATGTAGACCCTGACTTGCTGCATCAGACTCTCCCAGTAACCTATATCCAGGTTGGATCCCCCAGCTCGGATCTTAGTCTCCATGTTGAGGTTCAGCGCCTGGAGCTGGCTGTACGTCTTTCCCTTAAACACTATCTGAACATCGGTGCTCACTGACGTGTTAATGCCATCACGACGGTCACCTGGGGAAGAGGGAGACCGTCAACTACCCAGAAAACATCACACTGGGGCTGCGCAAGAAATGGCACCATATTCCCTATATAGTACACTACTTTTAACCAGGGGACCATTTTGGACACATCCTAGGAGAGAGGGACAAGGGGAGAAATGCCTAGGTGTAGGCACAGAGTATAGAGGTTGATGGTGGAATGCGAAGACAGAATATGGGCCAATGAGAGAGAGCGATACTGAGATGTTACTGTAGTTTGGCCTATCGGAGATGGTGGTGCTGCTGTACCTGGGCCTTTTCCAGATGCCTCCAGTTTCCGGAGCTTGCTGATCTCGTCCTCTGTGATGGTGGTCATGTCCCTCCAGTAGTCCACATTCTTGCCCTGCTCCAGCTCCATGTACACCTACAGGGAAAAAGCATCTGTTTACCAGAAACATCTGTTTACCAGAAATCCTAATGTGCTGTCTGCGTGACGCATTAGAGCGTCCACCCAATTCATCTTAACAGAATAGAAATGAGCCTGTAAAGTGGTAAAAATGTTTTACAATGTTCTTATACCAACATGACAGGTTTTATTGAAAAGCAAAACATTTCCCATTGCATCTTTGCCCCTTCTAGAAATCATAAATTAATATCATTTTTTTTAAAGACGAAAAAAACATTGAGCCTAGAACAAGTCGCCTACACAGTAATAAAACTTTAAAATATAATATGATTTGTGAACGACCTATCCTATAGGTGTTTGTATGAACATTTTAATTAATAAATAAAAAACAGCTGTTTTCAAAGACAATCTAGGCCTCTCTAATTTAACATTTTAAATAGGCCTAATATATAACAACTGGGGAGAGGTGTTGGAGGAACAGCAGGGCCGGTCCGCCCCGCTGCCATTCAGCACCACAGCAGGGCCGGTCAGCACCACAGCAGGGCCGGTCAGCACCACAGCAGGGGAAAGAGGCCACAAAATGAAAAATGATCAACCTGATGTTGGACAATCAAATTCAATATGGGAATAAAGTCATTAAGGCTGGTTCATTGATAGAAATCTTGTTTTAAAATGCTCCAGTGAAGCGAGGCCCGCGCTATGCGCTATGCATTTAGGAAAGCACTTATTTCCAGAGATCAAATTCTCTTTTTACAGTTCTACTGGATGATGTTAATAAATGATTATTATAATTTGAACTATCTTGGGGTCGTGACTCACGTCATGTGATATACGTGGCTTATTGATAACTACTCTGTTTCCTACTACAGACAGTTGGCACACACCCTACACTAATGTCCCAGCAGCTGGAGGATTTATTATGAAGTATATTTATTTTCCTTAGAAGTTGGAGAATATCCACCGGTATTTCCATCAATGAATTAAAAAAAACATTTTTTCACAATGGATGTTTTTTTACAATTTGGCCAGTAACAATTTTATTTATCTGCTTTTCTTATTTTACCAAAAGTCGTCATTTACCGTCTAACTGAAACCCTGACACACACACACCTTGATGTCTTCGAGCAGGTCGTCCATGTCAGTGACGGTGAGTCCATTGAGGAAGGTGTAAGGTTCGTGCATCTCCACAGCCAGGTCGTCATCCTCAGCACTGATGTACTTAGCCAACAGGTCTATGGGCTTAGCACGGCCGTCCCGGATACGGATCTTAGACCTAAACACATAAACATCTATTAGTTAGAGGTCTGCACACAAATCCACATCAGCAAACACCGGAGCAGTGAGATGTTGTTTATGTACCAGGCTGTTTTCAAGTGAGTATATGGAACTATGTGAGGTTGTTGAGGGTTAGGGTTACGGGGACAGTAATGAAGGTGTCACCACTCACCGTAGCTTGGCCTGGTGTAGGTGGAAGTTATCCTCTTGCTCTGCCCAGGTTTTGAAATGCTCTGCCTCCTTCTCTCTCTGCAGCATCTCTAGCTCCGTCTCTCTCATGGCCTTCTCTCTCTCCCTTTCCAGTCGCAGCTGCTTCACCTAAACACAGACAGACGTATACAAAGATCCTGCTCTTGCATTGCATTCACACACCAGCTCATGTTGCATAGAAGCATACCTTCTGCAGTTCTCTACGATTCTCCTCCTGGATGCGTTTGTTTCTGTCTTTCAGGTCCTTCTCACCCAGATGGCCAATGCCCTTCCTGTCTAGAGCCTGACCACAACACCACCACCACCACAGAAACACAGATTATTCAGAGCCTGGTCAGATGTAACCACTGTACTTCTAAAAGGAGGACGTCGATAGTCCCACATACATCCATTTCTCAAGTGCCCACTCTCCTTTCCCTCTCTTACCTTCTGCCATTTGAAGGTGCCCAGCAGGTTGTTGTCTCCAAAGGGGTTGTCTGCATTGGTATAGCCCATGTACTCCTCACTCCAGCCCATCTTCTCCCTCTTCTTCCTCTCCTTGGCCTCCTTCTTGGCCAGTCGTCTGGCTCTCTTCTCCTCTGGGGTTTCCAGGGCCTTCAGCATCTCTCTCTGGTTCTTCTTCTCATCTCGGACCGAGGGCCCGGCCTCTCCAGACCCCGGGCTGCCTCCACGGGCCCCACCCTCCGACCCAGAGCTCTTAGACGAGTCAGAGGAGCCAGAGTGACGTCTTTTCCTATCTTTGTCCCTCCCTCTGCTTCCCTCTCTCCTCCCGCGGTTTTCACTCCTCTGGCTGCTTCTCTCTCTGTCTCGACTTCTCTCCTCACCTCGGCTTGGGTCCCTCTCTCGGCTTTTCATCCTCTCCCTGTCCCTAGTCCTCTCCCTGATCTGTCGTTCCCTCTCTCTGCTAGGGCTTCTGCTCCCTCTGTCTGCACTCCTCCGCCATCTCCTCTCCCGGTCAATGCTCCCCCCATCCCTCACTCTCTTCCGGTCTGCACTGGACCCTAAATCGGACTGGAACTGGCTCCAGCCCCTCCTCTTCTCTCCTTTGTCTTCTCTTCTGCCTTTGTTTTTCTCTCTTTCCTTCCTCTCCTTTGGATTATCTGAGTCAGAGCTGATGGATAGAAAAACTTAGTTGCAGACATGTGATTTCTTGATTAATATTGTACTTGTTTGACATTTTGCTGCACTGTTATGCGCTAGTAAAACAAGCAAAGTTGGAAGCACAGTATTGTCTACAATGCCATTGTGTGCTGTAGCATTAAGATTTCCCTTCACTGGAACTAAGGGGCCGAGCCGGAACCATGATAAACAACCCCAGACCATTATTCCTCCTCCACCAAACTTTATAGTTGGCACTATACATCTGCCAAACCCAGATTCATTCGTCAGACTGCCAGACGGTGAAGGATGATTCATTACTCAGGAGAACGCGTTTCCACTGCTCCAGAGTCCAATGGAGCTTTACACCACTCCAGCCGAAGCTTGTCATTGCGCATGATCTTAGGCTTGTGTGCGGCTGCTCAGCCATGGAAACCCATTTCATGAAGCTCCCAATGAAGAGTTATTGTGCTGACGTTGCTTCCAGAGAACTCGGTAGTGAGTGTTGCAACCGAGGACAGACGATTTTTATGGGCTATGCGCTTCAGTGGTCCCATTCTGTGTGTTTGTGTGGCCTACCACTTTGCGGATGACCCATTGTTGCGCCTGGAACTTTCCACGTCACAACAACAGCACTAACAGTTGACCGGGGCAGTTCTAACAGGACACAAATTTGACGAACTGACTTCTTGGAAAGGTGGAATCCTACTACGGTGCCACGTATTTTTATTTAATATAATTATTTGATTTAATATGCCTGTCATGTTTACCTGGATCGGTCTTTTGATTTGCCCTTCAGTTTACGTCTCTTGTCACTGTCTGAGTCGCTTCTCGACCCGGGATGGCCTCTGCTACAGGGCCATTGTCGCCCCGCAGATCCACCACTGCTGTCCGAGCTTCCGCTCTCAGAACGCGCAACTCTCCGGGGAGTTTGGTTCCGACCCACGGACCGACTCCGGCCTCTTTTCTCTTCTGGTGATCGTGATCTACTTATTTTGGACCTGTTTCGTATCCGACTACGAGAGCCAGAACGGGACCGATGATTCTTTTTCGGACCCATGGCAAATGGGTTTCCAAAACGTTGTGGTCCGTTCTACGTCGCGTAAATCGGAGCTGTATAATCATTTTTGTTCGCAGCACACAACTGTAATGTATTTGAGGTGAAGAATCGTTAGGCCAATTACAAACCTAATTATTAACTTAAAAAACACGAAGGGATCCCCTCTCATAATAACTTTTATATTGATTTTGTTCGCATTTGTTGTTTTAATTCTCAGGCATATTTAAAGCCAACCGCTGGGATTTGCATTGAGCCCCGGCGCAGTTTGTAAACGTCATATTATAATCTGATCGGTCATTTGGAGAATGGTGGCATATAACGTCAATGTGCCTTTCTCAAGTATTTTATCATGATTAATGAAATCTGCCCACTACAGGTATGTCGTCTAGGCATGTTTTAGTTTCCACACAAATTGGCGTCGAAAAGGCAAAACAAGGTTCGTGTTGTTGTACGTGTCACACTATTGGCTGTATTCCAGAAATGTCTTGTGTAGGTCTTAAAACCCACCCGAAAAAAAATAAGTAATAAAAAACATCATATTCTCAATTCATTGAAATACTTTTACAATAAACATGGTGATTACAATGGATACTTTTTTCACCGCTGACATGAGAATTGTATGCTAATGTAGACATCGGAACTACATTTCCCAGAGGGCACTACAATCTTATTGACTGTTTTGAGAGGAGAGGAGACTGCTTTCAACTCTCCTCATTTATAGCTAGCAGGAACACATTGTTGGTTAATTTTTTATTTATGTTTGTATAGTCTTTAGCTGGTCCATAACGATTTGTTGTATAACTATCAGTTGCAAAGTAACATTTAAAAAAAATATATATATATTCATTGTCACTGGACCAATAGCTAGCAGCTTGTGCTAACTAGCTAGCTTCACGGTTTAGCTAGGTCGGTGAGCCTAGTTAGTTACTAAAATACCAACACATTGTTTTTAGTAGGATTTTTTTATGAGTTATTTGATACTGATAACTAGCTAGATAAAACATATATTGCGCGGTTTCAAAACCAATCCATCTACTTGAATCAAAAGAGAGGTTAACTAACTAGCCATTGTGCGCATAGAGGAAATCGCAACAAAGAAAACGTGTTTTTGTTTTGCTGGATCAGCTGGCTCGCTAGGTTGCTAGCTGTGTTGTAAACGACGACGTTCTCCGCCAAACCTTTAGCAAGATTAACTAGTTGGCTATTTTGCCATGGCGCAACATGGTCCTGTTCACGTAGCAAGCTCACAAAAAGCATTAATGCTAGAAATGAAGAGCCTTCAAGAGGAGCCAGTCGAGGGCTTCAAAATAACATTGGTAGATGAAGCAGATCTCTACATTTGGGAAGTGGCCATTTTTGGACCTCCTAACACTCACTATGAAGGGGGTTATTTCAAGGTAAGGCCGAAATATAGCTAACTAAATTCACTTGTTTTGCTAACTGTCTTAGTTAGATACGCTACTCCTACATGTCTAGCTTGTTTTGTTAGCTAGTTAGCCAACATGCGCTATGGTCAACTACATGGTTGGATTCCGTTAGTAGTAGGCCCGTAAATGTAACATTGCATCTGCTTTCTATTGCTGTACTTCCAGCCTGCAGTGACAAGCACTACCCTGTCAAACCCATTTCTGGGTCAGGCTGTTGTTGTTTTCGGATGTGTTTTACTCAACACTGGGTTGCAACATCAGGTTGACCATTGAATCTAGTTAGGTCCCACAGACGCATGTTAGGACTTGTTGCTGACATATGTTGATATGACTTTCTCTCCGTGTGTCCCACAGGCTCGTATCAAGTTCCCCATTGACTACCCCTACTCGCCACCTGCCTTCCGTTTCCTCACCAAGATGTGGCACCCCAACATCTATGAGGTAAGGAATCACTGACCCAATTCTAGAAAATTCATTTTCAAACAAATGTCGTGGTCCTAATCTCAATTTTTATTGCTCTCTATATGTGGCTTAATCCTAGTCACACCTGTCATTTGTGAGCATAAGTAGAGTATGTTCATTTTAGATTCTCCCTTGTGTTAGAATGGGGACGTATGTATATCCATTCTGCACCCTCCAGTTGATGACCCTCAGAGTGGGGAGCTGCCATCTGAGAGGTGGAACCCTACCCAGAACGTCAGGTACACGTTCTCTCTCCTCCCCGCCTCTCTCTCTCCTCCCCGCCTCTCTCTCTCCTCCCCGCCTCTCTCTCTCCTCCCCGCCTCTCTCTCTCCTCCCCGCCTCTCTCCTCTCCCGCTCTCTCTCTCTCCCCCGCCTCTCTCTCTTCTCCCCGCCTCTCTCTCTTCCTCCCCGCCTCTCTCTCTCCTCCCCGCCTCTCTCTCCTCCCCCCTCTCTCTCTCCTCTCCTCTCTCTCTCCTCCTCGCCTCTCTCTCTCCTCCTCGCCTCTCTCTCTCCTCCTCGCCTCTCTCTCTTCTCCCTCGCCTCTCTCTCTCCTCCTCGCCTCTCTCTCTCCTCCTCGCCTCTCTCTCTCCTCCTCGCTCTCCTC
>NC_042977.1:39169038-39298547 GCF_901001165.1 Salmo trutta
TGAAATCTGTCGTTTTTGATAAAAAACAATTTTATGTGACATCGGAGCTCCAGTCCACCCACACTAGTGAGTTTAGTTGGTTAGTAAGATCATGACCCTGTACCGCTCAACCACTGAGTGCACCTCAACAGGCTAAAGAACACCCCTCCTATCCTTGGATTGCCTTTACAAGTATATTATTATACCAGTAAAGGGCCCCGGTCTGTTCAAATATCCTCCTTGGAATTGGATCAGTGATTTTTATTTAATGTTTTTGAAATGGAAGATGGAAGGATGCATTTTCAAACGATTCAAGTAAGGAAATAAATGTGTCAACACCCTGTTATTCGACTGCAGTACCGCTGTTTCAGCAGAGGGCAGTATAGCTGTGTTACCAGAGCACTGACTACTGTAGGCTGGAGCTCTGTGACGTTGACTTCCACACTAATGGTCCAACGTTTTCTTTCATATTACAATTCATTACTCTCATTCTTATGCGCTCCTAGTCTGCTTCACTCATTTTCCCAGTCTCGTGTGAGGAATGTGTGTTGTAAACCATAATATTTCATTTGTAGAGCACATTTCCCACGCTCAAGATGAGGGACAAGATGAGTCTCAGCTGCAGCTCTCCTCAACTCTAGAGGATGTCACATTCATATTTCAACAATCTGCTTGCCTGCCTCTGTCATACTGGTTTGCATGTCTGTCTGGGAGATGTGGCCTGGAATTTAATTCATTGTCCATTACTGAAAAAGCTAGGTGAAAAAAGGGACACGTTCCCCCACTAAAGCCAATTTGCAGACTTCCATTGCTTTTCATGTCCCACAGCCCTTTTCTCCAAAAGATAAGTGTGTAATACATGGCTGACGTACTCCTCTGCCCTAGTGCCTGTCTCACCAAACGGCTGATTAGCTTTGATTTGGTCTTGGGTGAGCAGAGGATGAGTCACTGTGAGAAACGGGGCTGTGTGAGTTAAGAGAGAATGGGAGAGGAGAATGCTCGGACTTACTTCAGTATTCTTAGTAATTCTCGCTCAGCCTTTTGCATAGAAATGAGTCTCTTCCTTTTGAAGCCCAGATGCCGCTCCTAACTACGGAGATGTCGAGATGGCTTGACAGTCTGTCTTGTGTGTTGTCCTTCTATAACCTTGGACTGAGTGTGTCTGTGTGTGTACACCTCTCTGAGGTCCCAAAAGAGTGTGGACCATGGAGGAGAGGGGCGAGTCTCCCCACTTTGACACCACGTTCGAGGAATCCTGGCCCAGCCTCACTCACATGGCCCTGCTGGGGCTGCAGAGAGCCAACTACATCAAATACCTCATCAGCCAGAATAAGGACCATCTCCCCGCCCACTCAGGCCTCCCCAGCTAACACTCCCTTGCAAAAGAGACTGGGTGTTTCTCAATATGCATACTACTTTGCTTCGAGCACGGGAGGGTTCGGAGCGTGAGTCCAAATCAAAGTATGCGAAATTGAGCACAGACAGCACTTCTCGGATGCGTACTCCGCCTGTACACATTTAGAAGCATTCGTCGATGCAAGCTTCAACCAAAAGTATGGACAGAAATATGACGCAACCACATACGAAATGATGCAACATTTAATGAAATCAGTGGCAGCCATTATTTGAGCTGAAGTGAGAGAATTTAAACTCTGACATCGGAATGAAATGTTGCCCGTTCACAACTCATATGTTGTCTGACTGACAGCGTTAATGAATACGTTCCGTGTTCATTTTGGCATGTTTACCTGCCTACAATACCCAATGTAATGTGCATAGTAAGTCAATAGGGCGAACTGGCTAACTACAACTGTTAGCTAGCTAGCCACGAAGAATTGACATCTACCTTGCACAACATTAGTTTTAGGTCATTTTTGCCTGTTAAATAGTGTGGTAGCAAGATCATTACGATTCACTGATAGGCACCAAGCAAACGTTTTACTTCATAACTATCTTGTTTCGTCTCTATTGTCATTGTCCTGGCTGGAAGAAGGTTCAGTGAATGGGGAGATGCAGCGAAAGGTAATAGAGTAGGGGGAGTGGGAGCAAATACAGTGGGGGGAGGTAATACAGTAGGGGGAGTGGGAGGTAATACAGTAGGGGGAGTGGGAGGTAATACAGTGGGGGGAGTGGGAGGTAATACAGTAGTGGGTGTGGGAGGTAATACAGTGGGGGGAGTGGGAGGTAATACAGTAGGGGGAGTGGGAGGTAATACAGTGGGGGGAGTGTGAGGTAATACAGTAGGGGGAGTGGGAGGTAATACAGTAGGGGGAGTGGGAGGTAATACAGTAGGGGGAGGTAATACAGTAGGGGGAGGTAATACAGTGGGGGGAGGTAATACAGTAGGGGGAGTGGGAGGTAATACAGTGGGGGGAGGTAATACAGTAGGGGGAGTGGGAGGTAATACAGTAGGGGGAGTGGGAGGTAATACAGTGGGGAGAGTGGGAGGTAATACAGTAGGGGGAGTGGGAGGTAATACAGTAGGGGGAGTGGGAGGTAATACAGTAGGGGGAGTGGGAGGTAATACAGTGGGGGGAGTGGGAGGTAATACAGTGGGGGGAGTGCGAGGTAATACAGTAGGGGGAGTGGGAGGTAATACAGTGGGGGGAGTGGGAGGTAATACAGTGGGGGGAGGGGGAGGTAATAACAGTGGGGGGAGTGGGAGTTAATACAGTGGGGGGAGAGGGAGGTAATACAGTGGTGGGAGTGGGAGGTAATACAGTGGGGGGAGTGGGAGGTAATACAGTAGGGGGAGTGGGAGGTAATACAGTAGGGGGAGTGGTAGATAATACAGTGGGGGGAGTGGGAGGTAATACAGTAGGGGGAGTGGGAGGTAATACAGTAGGGGGAGTGGGAGGTAATACAGTAGGGGGAGTGGGAGGTAATACAGTGGGGGGAGTGGGAGGTAATACAGTAGGGGTAGTGGGAGGTAATACAGTGGGGGGAGTGGGAGGTAATACAGTAGGGGGAGTGGGAGGTAATACAGTGGGGAGAGTGGGAGGTAATACAGTGGGGGGAGTGGGAGGTAATACAGTGGGGGGAGGTAATACAGTAGGGGGAGTGGGAGGTAATACAGTGGGGGGAGTGGGAGGTAATACAGTGGGGGGAGGTAATACAGTGGGGGGAGGTAATACAGTGGGGGGAGGTAATACAGTAGGGGGAGGTAATACAGTGGGGGGAGAGGGAGGTAATACAGTGGGGGGAGAGAGAGGTAATACAGTGGTGGGAGTGGGAGGTAATAACAGTAGGGGGAGTGGGAGGTAATACAGTAGGGGGAGGTAATACAGTGGGGGGAGGTAATACAGTAGGGGGAGGTAATACAGTGGGGGGAGTGGGAGGTAATACAGTAGGGGGAGTGTGAGGTAATACAGTGGGGGGAGTGTGAGGTAATACAGTGGTGGGAGTGGGAGGTAATACAGTGGGGGGAGTGAGAGGTAATACAGTGGGGGGAGTGGGAGGTAATACAGTGGGGGGAGTGGGAGGTAATACAGTGGGGGGAGTGGGAGGTAATACAGTAGGGGGAGTGTGAGTGCTTCTCAAATGTAATGTTTTATGCGTTCTCCACACTCTCGTCCTCATTAGAACGGACTCGAGATTGCCCTCTGAGAATGAGTGTGTGGCGCGTCTCTAGGCTTTTCCTGGTTGTCTAAAGGAAGAAAAAAAATTGCCAAAAAATGCATGATAACTAGTCTGCATCCTGGGGTGCAGAAGCACCTCCTCTTGTTGATACTGGAACACCATCACTGGAGGTAGGTTTGAATCCGGCTCGAAGGACCATGAAACAAACAGGTAGCTGGAGCGGTTGGCTTCTGAGCCCTCACCCCCTGACCGACTGCTGATATACTTGGTTCTGATTCGCTACAGGCTCTCCGGCTACAACAGTACGGATGCTTCTCAATCCATGACTTTTATCTTCATCACCACCACACACTATGGTATTCACACACAAACACAGAAATCTTCAGTTTACACAGAATGGACTTGTGGTTCTATAGGGGAGACATGTATTGCTGCTTTACTACAGTTAATATGTATACAACAGGATCTGTACATAGCCTAGTGGAATGACAATGCATACACACATCTCACCATAGAGAGAGAGGGAGAACTAATTACTTGGACAGGCAAGATTAATAGCCCTCTCTCTCCAGCCTATTGTACATTTATCTGATCTGTCTCTGGTGACAAAGAGTTGTAAATCAGACTTGCTTGAGCTTCAGGACCGTCTCTGAAACTACTATCAGATTCTAGAATCTTGCCATGGCATACATAGCACTAGCGCCAACTGAGAATGTTGACTTGGATACATTACAGGATATACATTAGCCATTTCTAAACTAACAGCAGAAATAATCACACAATAATGATATACACAATATGGACCAGCAGTAGACCTTCCAAAATATACAAAGGAATAAGATGCAGGATAACAGTAGTACTACAATACAGTTACAAAATGTAGGAAAGGACCTATAAGCAACTATTAAATAGTTAAGCATCGCTAAACACCATAGGCCTCAGGATCTCATCACGGCATCTCTGTGCATTCAAATTGCCATTGATAAAATGCAATTGTATTCGTTGTCCGTAGCTTATACCTGCCCATGCCATAATCCCATCGCCACCATGGGGTACTCTGGTCAAAATGTTGACATCAGCAAACCGCTGGCCCACACGACGCCATACACGCTGTCTGCCATTTGCCCGGTACTGTTGAAACCAAGATTAATCTGTGAAGAGCACACTTCTCCAGTGGCCATTGAAGGTGAGCATTTGCCTCCTGAAGTCTGTTAAGATGCCGAACTGCAGTCAGGTCAATACCCTGGTGAAGACAACGAGAATGCAGATGAGCTTCCCTGAGACAGTTTCTGACAGTTTGTGCCAAAATTCTTCGGTTGTGTGGGTGGCTGTCTGGGTGGCTGGTCTCGGAAGATCCCGCAGGTGAAGAAGCCAGATGTGGAGGTCCTGGGTTGGCATGGTTACACGTGGTCTGTGGTTGTTAGGCCGATTTGAAATTACTACCAAATTCTCTAAAACAACGTTGGCCTCCAACGTCAGTAGAGAAATTAACATTCAATTCCCTGGCAACAGCACTGGTGGACATTCCTGCAGTCAGCATGCCGATTGCACGGTCCCTCAAAACTTGAGACATCTGTGGCATTGTGTTGTGACAAAATTGCACATTTTAGAGTGGCCTTTTATTGTCCCCAGCACAAGCTGCACCTGTGTAATGAGCATGCTGTTTAATCAGCTCCTTGATATGTCACACCTGTCAGGTGGATGGATTATCTTGGCAAAGGAGGAATGCTCGCTAACAGGGAAGTAAACACATTTGTGCACAATTTGGGACAAATAAGCTTTCCGTGCGTATGGAACATTTCTGGGATCTTTTATTTCAGCTCATGAAACGGGATCAACACTTTACATGTTGCGTTGATATTTTTGTTCAGTGTAGAATTCATGGAATTGGAACAGCTACAGCTAGAGAGAAAACATATTAATTCCCACGTTGTATGGATCCGTTCGGAATGTTCCAAATTGGAACATTAATGATCTATTGTATGAATAATCTATTTTATTCCTGGAGATGTTACTGAGCAGTGGAAACCATTCAATACATGAGCAGAACAATATCATTATTCCAATCCATATGGTAATGAGTTGAGAAGAAAATGCTAAACTAAAGTACTCCGCTCCTTCTACAGCCTCATTTACATTCATATGAATTGTCTTTCAGTAACATACTCATGAAATAATCTCTCTCTCTCTCAGGGATCTGCTGTCTGAGTCGCATGGGAACATGTTTGTGGAGGAGTGTGGGAAGTGTGACAGGTACGTCAGTTCAAACCACTTTGTGTGAATGATATCACACATGAAGCACTCAACCAAAAGCACAGAAATGTGAATGAAAGTGTACCGAAACACACTTCAGCCTATCTTCATCAAATCAAAACAAGTTTTATTTAAACAGCACATTTCAGACATGGAATGCAACACAATGTGCTTCACAGGGGAAAAAAAACAAATAATAACAATGAAAATAAAAGATGCAAATATTTGCTACACAACATAAGAGGATAAAAACAAAGTACCCGAAAGAAAAGCAAAGCTAAAAAGGTGTGTTTTTAAGAGCTCTTTTAAATATGTCCACAGTTTCTTGAACAAAAATGAATATTTTGTGTGCTCTCAAATGGTAAATTCATTCATAACCCTCTGTCTTTGTCACACACACACACACTCATGTCATATAAAAGCCAGATTGATTAACCCTGTACTTTACATTTATGCTAATTCTACCTTAAATCTGCCAACACGGTTTGCCTAATTCATCTGTCAATCACACAAAAAGAAAGAAGAACTTCTGTCTGTCCATATGTTAACAACCAGAAGGCAACTCGGGCAAGGACGGCTGACTTGAAAGTGGGGCCGCCATTTCAGCAGCATACTAATAAAGTAGTAGGGATGACTTATCTAACCTTCAGAAACCATCTGTTAATAGGGATGACTTATCTAGCCTTCAGAAACCATCTGTTAATAGGGATGACTTATCTAGCCTTCAGAAACCATCTGTTAATAGGGATGACTTATCTAACCTTCAGAAACCATCTGTTAATAGGGATGACTTATCTAGCCTTCAGAAACCATCTGTTAATAGGGATGACTTATCTAACCTTCAGAAACCATCTGTTAATAGGGATGACTTATCTAACCTTCAGAAACCATCTGTTAATAGGGATGACTTATCTAGCCTTCAGAAACCATCTGTTAATAGGGATGACTTATCTAACCTTCAGAAACCATCTGTTAATAGGGATGACTTATCTAGCCTTCAGAAACCATCTGTTAATAGGGATGACTTATCTAGCCTTCAGAAACCATCTGTTAATAGGGATGACTTATCTAACCTTCAGAAACCATCTGTTAATAGGGATGACTTATCTAGCCTTCAGAAACCATCTGTTAATAGGGATGACTTATCTAACCTTCAGAAACCATCTGTTAATAGGGATGACTTATCTAACCTTCAGAAACCATCTGTTAATAGGGATGACTTATCTAACCTTCAGAAACCATCTGTTAATAGGGATGACTTATCTAACCTTCAGAAACCATCTGTTAATAGGGATGACTTATCTAACCTTCAGAAACCATCTGTTAATAGGGATGACTTATCTAACCTTCAGAAACCATCTGTTAATAGGGATGACTTATCTAGCCTTCAGAAACCATCTGTTAATAGGGATGACTTATCTAGCCTTCAGAAACCATCTGTTAATAGGGATGACTTATCTAACCTTCAGAAACCATCTGTTAATAGGGATGACTTATCTAGCCTTCAGAAACCATCTGTTAATAGGGATGACTTATCTAGCCTTCAGAAACCATCTGTTAATAGGGATGACTTATCTAGCCTTCAGAAACCATCTGTTAATAGGGATGACTTATCTAGCCTTCAGAAACCATCTGTTAATAGGGATGACTTATCTAACCTTCAGAAACCATCTGTTAATAGGGATGACTTATCTAACCTTCAGAAACCATCTGTTAATAGGGATGACTTATCTAACCTTCAGAAACCATCTGTTAATAGGGATGACTTATCTAGCCTTCAGAAACCATCTGTTAATAAGGATGACTTATCTAGCCTTCAGAAACCATCTGTTAATAGGGATGACTTATCTAGCGGGCATAACAACATCAGCGGAGCACCATCAAACATTTACGGCAACCATCTCACACGCTCTTTAAACTCTCTGAAATGTTTGTTCAGAGATCTGCTTTGATAAGTCACCTGTTAGGTGGCTCTACCCATCAGAGTTCTAATATTGAATTCTGTGGCACTGCCTCACTGAATGTCCTTGATCAGTAACTCGAGGTGAAAAGCATCACAGGTTCTGATGGGTTCAGGCCGTATCTGCGGGGAAAAAAGTGATTGGTTTGATGGGGCTGAAACCAACTGTAAAATACTGTGAGGAGGTCTGCTCAAGAGGACTCAGGACCTGCAGGTACCACACACACACACACACACACACACACACACACACACACACAGACAGAAATACTATCATGCATATGGGCTGGTTGGTTGCAGGTAATGATTATGGGTAATAGCGTTTTGTGTTTCTCTGTCTGTGAAGGCGGGCCGACCTGGCGCTGTCTCTGTCTACCTCTCTGCAGATTATTATATATTTTTTTTTCAATTGAACCTTTATTTAACCAGGCAAGTCAGTTAAGAACAAATTCTTATTTACAATGATGGCCTACCCTGGCCAAACCCCAACCCGGGAAATACTGGGCCTATTGTGTGCCGCCCTATGGTACTCCCAATCACGGCCGGTTGTGATACAGATCAAGCCCAGAGGAGACCTACCCCGCCTCACCAAACGCAAGGGGGACAAGATGGTCATCCTCAACCTGCAGCCCACCAAACAAGTGAGTCACAGACACATGCGCTTGCTCACACACACACACACACACTCATTCACAAAACCTCCAACTTACAAAACACGAGTCACACACTCATATACTGAATACTTAATCATACGTGATTAACACAAACACACAAAACATGAGCTGTAAACATGAACACAATAGCTTCCAATTTCCGCAAATGATGTTGAAAGAGAATGAGATGTAAATTGTTTCCACAGTTCGACCCAATTAACCCCCGGGTGTTTCAAATCAAATCAAATTTGATTTGTCACATGAGCCGAATACAACCGGTGTAGACCTCACAGTGAAACGCTTACTTACAAGCCCCTAACCAACAATGCTTTAAGAAGTTAAGTAAAAAATAGAAAATAAAAGTACCAAATAATTAAACAGCAGTAGTATAATAACAAGCGAGGCTATATACAGGGGGTACCAGTACAGAGTCAATGTGGAGGCTATATACAGGGGGTACCGGTACAGAGTCAATGTGGAGGCTATATACAGGGGGTACCAGTACAGAGTCAATGTGGAGGCTATATACAGGGGGTACCGGTACAGAGTCAATGTGGAGACTATATACAGGGGGTACCAGTACAGAGTCAATGTGGAGACTATATACAGGGGGTACCGGGACAGAGTCAATGTGGAGGCTATATACAGGGGGGTACCGGTACAGAGTCAATGTGGAGGCTATATACAGGGGGTACCGGTACAGAGTCAATGTGGAGGCTATATACAGGTGGTACCGGTACAGAGTCAATGTGGAGACTATATACAGGGGGTACCGGTACAGAGTCAATGTGGAGGCTATATACAGGGGGTACCGGTACAGAGTCAATGTGGAGGCTATATACAGGGGGTACCGGTACAGAGTCAATGTGGAGGCTATATACAGGGGTACCGGTACAGAGTCAATGTGGAGACTATATACAGGGGGTACCGGTACAGAGTCAATGTGGAGGCTATATACAGGGGGTACCGGTACAGAGTCAATGTGGAGGCTATATACAGGGGGTACCGGTACAGATCAATGTGGAGGCTATATACAGGGGGTACCGGTACAGAGTCAATGTGGAGGCTATATACAGGGGGTACCGGGACAGAGTCAATGTGGAGGCTATATACAGGGGGTACCGGTACAGAGTCAATGTGGAGGCTATATACAGGGGTACCGGGACAGAGTCAATGTGGAGGCTATATACAGGGGGTACCGGTACAGAGTCAATGTGGAGGCTATATACAGGGGGTACCGGGTACAGAGTTGATGTGGGGGCCATATACAGGGGGTACCGGTAAGGAGTCAATATGGAGGCTATATACAGGGGTACCGGTACAGAGTCAATGTGGAGGCTATATACAGGGGGTACCGGTACAGAGTTGATGTGGAGGCTATATACAGGGGGTACCGGTACAGAGTCAATGTGCGGGGGCACAGGTTAGTCGAGGTAATTGAGGTAATATGTACATGTAGGTAGATTTAAAGTGACTATCCATAGATAATAACCAGAGAGTAGCAGCAGCGTAAAAGAGGGGGTGGGGGGTAGCCCTTTGATTAGCTGTTCAGGAGTCTTATGACTTGGGGGTAGAAGCTGTTAAGAAGCCTTTTAGATCTAGACTTGGCGCTCTGTACCACTTGCCGTGCGGTAGCAGAGAGAACAGTCTATGACTAGGGTGGCAGGAGTCTTTGACAATTTTTAGGGCCTTCCTCTGACACCGCCTGGTATAGAGGTCCTGGATGGCAGGAAGCTTGACCCCACTGATGTACTGGGACGTACCCACTACTCTCTGTATTGCGTTGTGGTCGGAGGCCGAGCAGTTCCCATACCAGGCAGTGATGCAACCGGTCAGGATGCTCTCGATGGTGCAGCTGTAGAACCTTTTGAGGATCTGAGGACCCATGCCAAATCTTTTCAGTCTCCTGAGGGGGAATAGGCTTTGTTGTGCCCTCTTCAAGACTGTCTTGGTGAGTTTGGACCATGATAGTTTAGATCCTATTATCTTCAGAACTCTCCTATTGTCACATAGAACTGTGTAATTCTAGGGTCTGGTGTTCTAGAGAAGGGCTGTAGGAATTAGAAACCAGCTGCATGAATAATTCAGCCACAGTGGTCAGTGACTCACTGAGAGATAGATAGACCTGCACATGATTAATGACTTTACACATTCTCACAGCTAATCCCATGGCAGGACCTTTAGAAAGTTTGAAGGCGATTCATCCATAAGGAGTAAAAAGGCCTAAGTAAGTAGTACGTTTAGAATGTTTACATACTCTTTAGAATGTTTACATACTCTTTAGAATGTTTACATACTCTTTAGAATGTTTAAATACTGTTTAAAATGTTTACATACTGAACGTCTGCAGAGGCAGTATCGTCTTGATGTCTAATCCTGCCCATGTCTGGCTGGTTTCACCTTTGAAGGTGGACAAGTAACATTTTCGCAGGTGAATGATCTTATTTTAAAGCCAGTAGTTTTTCTGGGTTTACATGGTAAGTATAAACTCCTGGCCTTTCTATAATTTGTGATGCCAGTCCAATCAATCTGGGGAGGCTTCAGCCATTTTGTTCACATCTAGCCTGTTCTTTCAGTTCTGCTAACTCTGAAGTGGTAGGAACTAGCTTGTTGTTTCTGTTCGAGGTCTCATTCTCATGTTTGTTTCTGTCTGGCAGGACAAGAACGCACACCTGCGTATTAAGGGTTATGTGGACGAGGTCATGAATCAGCTGATGGAGCTGCTGGGAATGGACATTCCCAAAGGAATCTCACCTTCTGCGAGAGCTTCACCCCTGACCAGAAACCACTTCCTGCCATCGCTGCACAGAAGGAAGTGAAGAAGGGGGTGAAGAAAGAGGGTAAAAGGGAGGGGAGGAAAAGACTGGCAAAGAAGGAGGAGGATGAGAATGACCTCCAGGCCTGTAATAAGCCCTGGTCCAGTCCAAACACAGAACCAGGATCCACCCAGAGGGGGAGGAGACTGGAATGAGAGGGCCAGCTACCCAGCCCTCTACCTCTAACAGTGCAGACAGCCCCCCATAGCAAAGATACAACCATTAGTGTCTTAGTAGTGTTCCCCAACCCCTCAGTTGATATACATACTGATCCAGAACGGTGGTTGCTGTAGCCGGCTGCCTGGGACCAATGCAAAGACCTCTGTTTAGGTGAGAATGTTTACCTCTAACAGAACATACAGTAGGGATGGACGATTAAGTACCAGTAAGAGACTAGAACCAGCAGGATCGTGACTCTCTAGTGGACATTTCTCAGAAATACAGATCTAGGAAAGGGAAAGAAGCACCTTGAATTTAATAGGAATCTGACCATGAAAGACAAGTTCACTAGCCAGAGCAAGGCCACCCAACAAAGACAAGTTCACTAGCCAGAGCAAGGCCACCCAACAAAGACAAGTTCACTAGCCAGAGCAAGGCCACCCAACAAAGACAAGTTCACTAGCCAGAGCAAGGCCACCCAACAAAGACAAGTTCACTAGCCAGAGCAAGGCCACCCAACAAAGACAAGTTCACTAGCCAGAGCAAGGCCACCCAACAAAGACAAGTTCACTAGCCAGAGCAAGGCCACCCAACACCACACATCAACAATACTGAAAATGTTTACATGCATGACTGTAAGCCTCTATAGACAAAGGTGTCCACTAAATGAGAAATATAATATTATTCAGAGTAATGACACTTCATTGGGGTGACGGTCATAACACTGGGATTTCTAATGCAGCCATTCTAGAATTTTTCTTTCCCTCGCAAATGTGTAACTCCTATCTTTGCCAGTAAGTAACTCAAAATGTACTGTCATCGTTGCATACTCTCTGCTCCCTGTCCTAGTTTACTTTCTCTTGAACTTGTTATTTCTTTTTAGGAATGATGTTTGTTGTAACCTGTACATTTTTTTTAATCAACACTGAATCTAACAGGTTGTTGCAAGTTTCTTTATCTCTGCCAGTTTTTTGGGGGCATAAGTGGTAGTGTCTATGCTTGGTCCATTATGTTCAAGTGTTCTGCAAGCCCAGTACCCTTGTAGTAAATGCATGTTCAGATTTACATTTTAGTCATTTAGCAGACACTCTTACCCAGAGCCACTAGGGTTAAGTGCCTTGCTCAAGGGCACATCGACTGGTTTTTCACCTAATCATCTCGGGGATTTGAACCAACGACCTTTCGGTTACTGGCCCAATGCTCTTAACCACTAGGCTACCTGCCACCCCAGATTTAGGGGTAGTGTCTAGAACAGGCCTGGGCAAAGGCCGGCCCGACCTGATTCAACATGGCCCGGTATTTGTTATTCATATTAAAGGCATGTGTGGCTCAGTTGGTAGAGCGTGGTGTTTGCAACGCCAGGGTTGTGGGTTCGATTCCCATGGGGGACCAGTACGGGGGAAAAAATGTATGAAATGTATTCACTACTGTAAGTCACTCTGGATAAGAGCGTCTGCTAAATGACTAAAATGTAAAATTAAAAGCCCAATGAAAACTCGCCTTTGTTTAATGATTTAACTCCCACCGCTTGTGGGCCATTTATTTTTTAGGCACGTATAAATAAATCACAGTTACAAATTGTAGCTAGAAAATGCGCAAATATTTGTTTTTCAAAGTTTTCAAAAAAAAGGAAAGTAGACAATGAATGCAGGGTGTTGCATCAAGAGTGGACAAGAAATATTTCTTTATTGAGGTATCAGGGAAAGCTGTGTGCTTAGTGTGCAAAGAGAGCATCGCTGTCTTGAAAGACTACAACTTGTCCCGACACTTCCAGATGAAGCATGCAGAGAAATATAGGAATATGTCTTCTGAGCAGAGGGCAGGTGCATCAAAAGAGTTCCTTTCTCCGTTGCAAAAGCAGCAATGACTTTTCACAAAACTGCATTCAGCAAACAACGGAATTGCGAGAGCTAGCTATGTACTGTCCCACAAAATTGCTCAACATAGCAAGCCATTCGCTGAGGGCGAATTCATTGAGGAATGTTTCATTGACTCTGCAGCAATACTTTGCCCCGACAAGAAAGAGCTGTTTGAAAATGTTTCCCTGTCAAGGTGAACAGTGACATGGCGTGTTGAGGACATGGAACAACAGTTGAAAGACAAGGTAAAGTATTTCACCTATTTCTCCTTGGCCCTGAATGAGAGCAGTGACACGGTGCAGTTGTTGATATTCTTACGAGGCAGAGCCCCAGAACCCCAGACTTTGAAATTACAGAGGAGCTTCAGTGCAGTCAATGAACAACACAACCACGGGGAAATATTTATTGGAGGAGGTTAATAAGTGTGTGGCAAAGCTGAGTTTTGAAAAGTTATCCAGTGTGACCACTGATGGGTGCCCAAACTTGACAGGAAAAAACTTTTGCCTTTTGAAAAGGATAGAAGATCAAGTAGCTGAGCTGAACCCAGATCAGAAAATAATTTTCCTGCATTGCATTATTCATCAGGAGGTGCTCTGTAAATGTGTTCTGAAAATGAGCCATGTTGTGGATACAGTCACTAAAGTGATAAACTTCATAAGAGCTCATCGTTTTGAGGATTTCAAAGTGTTGGAAAATGACATGCTGTTCGTTCCCTGTCCTTTCACCTTCAATGTGGATAATGCTCCCACTGACCTGCAACCTGAGTTCACCTTCAATGTGGATAACGTTCCCACTGACCTGCAACCTGAGTTCACCTTCAATGTGGATAACGCTCCCACTGACCTGCAACCTGAGTTCACCTTCAATGTGGATCACGCTCCCACTGACCTGCAGCCTGAGTTCACCTTCAATGTGGATCACGCTCCCACTGACCTGCAACCTGAGTTCACCTTCAATGTGGATAACGCCCCCACTGACCTGCAACCTGAGTTCACCTTCAATGTGGATAACGCTCCCACTGACCTGCAACCTGAGTTCACCTTCAATGTGGATAACGCCCCCACTGACCTGCAACCTGAGTTCACCTTCAATGTGGATAACGCCCCCACTGACCTGCAACCTGAGTTCACCTTCAATGTGGATAACGCCCCCACTGACCTGCAACCTGAGTTCACCTTCAATGTGGATAACGCTCCCACTGACCTGCAACCTGAGTTCACCTTCAATGTGGATAACGTTCCCACTGACCTGCAACCTGAGTTCACCTTCAATGTGGATAACGCTCCCACTGACCTGCAACCTGAGTTCACCTTCAATGTGGATAACGTTCCCACTGACCTGCAACCTGAGTTCACCTTCAATGTGGATAACGCCCCCACTGACCTGCAACCTGAGTTCACCTTCAATGTGGATAACGTTCCCACTGACCTGCAACTTATCCATCTTCAGTCTGATGCTGTGATTGGAGAACTATTCAAAACAAAGTCACTGACGAGGTTCTATGCATCTCTCGATGAACAAAACTTTACAAAGATTAGGAGTCAGGCTCAGAAGATGTTTGTACTGTTTGCGTCAACCTATGTATGTGAACAGACATTTTCAGTGATGAAATATAACAAGTCAAGGCACAGATCATCTCTTACTGACTCTCAGAAATCTTGTGCATAGTGACGTCAGAAACAATACCTGACTTCACTGCTCTAGTCAATGCCCATCAGAGACTTCACTCCTCACACTGATTTGAGTAGTTTAAATGTAATGTTGAGCTCTCCCTCTCTCTTGTGTTTTGTGCATACCCGTTAACAAGAGTTCTGTCCGTGGTGCTGAATGCACAGTGTACTTTTCCCTGTGTAGTTCATTACATGTTTAATAATGAAAATACCTACCAAAAGGAGAACATGGAAGTGGTTTATTTCTGTGCATGTTAAAAAAGTAAAATAAGTAGCATATCTGGACGTGATTTACAGTAGATATATCTGTCAACACAGTCATACACATGATGTATAATCCTGTAATATGATTCTGGCCCGTGATGGCAAAAATATATTCTAATGTGGCCCTCCATGGAAAATAATTGCCCAGGCCTGGTCCAGGGGTAGGGTTTGGAGACTAGATACACCATATTGGGTAGGGAGTAGGGGCTCCCCCAGAGAGCTCCAAAGCTTAAGAATGCTATGATTTCACTGTGTTCACCCACACACACACACAACAACAATTTTCACTGTACTTGTGCACATGATAATAAGTTGAAACTTGAAGGGGTGAAAGACTTATTATAAGCAGGTACATTGATGGGAACCATGTGCTCTGGCTCCTCAGCTCATTTAGTGGGTGGAGGAGAGATGAGATGCCTCTCCACACTTGGGTCCTTTCCAGAGCTCCTCTTGCAGTCCATGCTGTTGTTTAGATGACTAATGGTCTATAACGGTTTCCCAGACTGCTTCCCAGAGATACTCTAACCAGTTTAAAGAGACATCTGCTTTGGCACAGTTTCTGTGTAACTGTATGAGAGAAAGGGTGAGCAGCTGAAGGCACCCTGATCCAACTATCCTGCTGTGCAGAGACGAGTGCTAGACTCGCTGCACCACTAAAGCCTGGGCCTCATAGTGTGTTGATTATTCTGTTGTGTTTAGTATTCATGCAGGTGAATTCATGCACAGAGAATGGTAGAGATGGAGGACAGGGGAGTGGGAGAGAGGTAGAGAGACTTACATGTTAAATAGATTTCCTCTACATGTGTACTAAATTACAATGACGTATTTTTTTCTGGATCATTTCGTAAGGAGGGAACAAAGGACCTATAATTGAGCTACAGTTGTAGGATCTTAATTTGAGCCAGTTTTTCACAGCAGGAAAATAATCCTGCAGCAACAGGAAATGTGAATTATGTGGATTATAATTAATGGACATTTTTTGTAGGGGTTGATACATTTTCAGTTAGGGCAAATCAAGTCTGACATTTTAAAGTGGAAATTACAAACTTTAGAAGCCTTCTTAATCCTCGAATACACTACAAGTTTGCATTTCCTGCAAAAGAGTGATCAAATTAAGATCCTACACCTGTATCATTGTGGTGCATTGCTCCTGCCATATTCTAAGTACTCAACTTGGAAGTGATTGACATCTCACAATAGGTAATTGTAATCTGAATCAGAACAGTTTTTTATTAGACTACTTTGGAAGTTTCTGTCTTTGAGTGATGATAATCAATGATAGTTAGCAGAACTGGTAGCTTGTGAAAGCATGTCGACCCCACTTACCGTTCACTAGGGTACATTGTAAAGATCACCAGTAAACCATTTTTGTCATAACATTCTCAGGTCTCTTCATTCCTATGTGGAACATAAGGCTTCTATGAGAGCTGAGGTGATTAGAGTATGTGCTGTACTCAAGTTAAAGTACCGTTAGTCAAAGGACATTCTACTACAATAACGGCTGTCATGTCTTTTGGTCGTAAGATTTCCGGATACTGTTTTTCATTAAAACTCAAATGGATATACAATTGGAACTGCATGGCCCATAGTTTCTGTGTGGGAGGAGAAGATGTATGTTGATGATTTGTTCTTACATGACAATTCATTAATGAGACACAAACATTCATTTCAATGAATGTTGTTTTTGTCCATGCATTGAAATGATAACATCTCGTCCAAAACAATGTTTAATAACAATGGAATATCAATCACTACTATGATTGAGTGATTGTTTTCTGTGCATCTCCACGCCCCTGTTTGGCTAAAAAGCTAAGGGATGGGGATGGAGAAATGTAACCACACTCAAACTAATAGACCCAGCTATGGATGCAAGGACAGGCCATCCATAATATCAAATGTATAGTTATAACCATGTTTTGATTCTATAGTGTTTGTTTACATTTATGTTGTTTACAAACATTGGAGTAAAACAAGCTTATATTTGGGGTTCTACTGGGGAAGGACAGTTGAACTAAGATCATGAGGCATTTCTAAATGAAATTCTTCAAGAATCAATGTGTCCACAGTACCAGTCAAATGTTTGGACCCAATGCAAAGAGTGTGCCAAGCTGTCATCGAGGCAAAGGGTGGCTACTTTGAAGAATCTCAAATCTAAAATATATTTTGATTTGTTTAACACTTTTTTGGTTACTACATGATTCCATATGTGTTATTTCATAGTGTTGATGTCTTCACTGTTATTCTACAATGTAGAAAATAGTAAAAATAAAGAAAAACCCTTGACTTAGTAGGTGGCAACTTTTGACTGGTACTGTATATCATTAATTTATTAGTCAAGTATAATTGATGTAGCATCCATAGTTGCTATCTTAAATCGATAATAATCACCTGTTTATAATTCACGTGCACAGATCTGTAAGATTACCTCTCTGAGCATGGCATTGTTTTTTATTTTTATACAGTGTCATCAACGTAATTGTTTTTCCTCGAAAGGAAATGCATTATCTGTCTACTATGGATGTGTGTCTAATGGGGGTTTCACAACAAAGACAACGGATAGAAAATGCTAAATAAGCCTTAGCCACCACAGGTACATATCCTGTCCCCTTTAACATGTCTGCTGGTGCTCATTAAAATGTCCTCCACATACGAGCCCATTAATGAAAGTACGCCCAGACTCAAATCTGCCAGACTGACAATGACAGACGGAAGCCCACTGTGAGTGGAGGTACAATCAGTTGACTGTATAAGGCTGCTGCTGTGATCTAGAAAAGAAGAGAGGTTTACACAATTGAGTTGGCTTGTTATATGGCAAAAATATTGTTAGACCAGATTCAGGGTTAAAGCATGGGGTCTTAGCTCTGATTCCTGAGGGGTGCAGTGTCTGCTTTATCCTTGACTTACCATTCGTTGATCAATTTAGTGGCAGGTACGAATCAAAACCAACAGAATTTGTGGCCCTCAAGAACTGGAGTTGATAAGCCTTCAATATTTACAACAAGCAAAGACCATGCACCATATTTTCTCCCTCTCTGGAACTAAGGATAGAGGTTCTGAAAGCCTCTTTATTAGGATCACCATGTAGCTTATAGATGCTACTGCACTTTTATTCACCATATAAGGACACATGCACTTCTGCCTATTCTGTTCCAGGAAATATGGCTTTGTGTCATTGTGACACAGTAGTGATTATACAGGGAATATGCCATTGTCTAGGGCAGTGTGGATATGGGACATATTTCCACACAGCGGTTGTTGTTTTCAGGTGAGAACTGTGCAGAGACATAGAGTGGCTGTCTGTTAGATATCCAAGGTTGCTTTTAGGGAGACATTTTGGGGATTTCAGACACAAATCAATTTACGGTCTGACTGAGATGTGGTGAAAGCACTGACATGTAATCATCACACAAACACTACCCGTCAAATAATTTTTTAATGATCTGCTTTTGAATTGAGCTTTCTCATGCGTGAAAAACCAGTGAAGGTGTAAGTCTCCCACTACCGCTCTGTTTCCATTGTGTTATTATGTATGATTCATAGTTGATGAACAGTCACAGGTGGCAGCACTACACAATGAGGCCCCTCCCTGCTAGCGGCACGGTAACCTCGAGATGAGATGTGTTGTGGAATTAGAGTTTAGAGTAGTGTTTACTTTACCGCACATCATCACAATACAAGAGTCCTCTGTGCATGCGTCTTCAGAGGACATAATAGATATATCATATGGTTTCCGTTTACCTTTGTCTTGGAAGTGTTGCCCCAAACCTGATTCAACTTATCTTGTTGACTCAGCTTATTCATAAATACCAAGTTATATCAGGTGTGTTAGTGCTGGGCTGGAACAGAAGTCTGCACTCTGTAGTTCTTTAGGACAGTGATAACCAGTGGAGCGCCCTCTGCAGACATTAGGGAGAAGGAGCTGTCCATGGTCCTGACAAGTTAAGATCCTGTGTTGGTGGTGGTGCTGAATGGACAGCGCCGCTCTCCATTACTTGTATATAACATTCACATTACATAAATATTTATATTGCATAACATTTACATCACATGAATAATTTACTTGTACATTTACATATACTGTACATAATACATTTAGCATTTTCATTGCATTCAAACAGCTTTTGAATAGCCTTTGAATGCCAACCATTTTACATCAGCAACAGCCTCTTTAATGGCTTTTTGTTAGGTTACTATATATGTACATGCAGCCCATGGATGATATTCAGGTAATGTCCTATTATTTCCTCTAAAACATGTTTTCCTTAGGGTCCTGAAACCCTAATTTTACATTGTTAAATACGCTGAAGAACACACACACACACACACACACAGTTTAGTGATAGAGCGTGCTTCACAATCCTGTTATGGGCTGAACATATTTTATATTTTATATAAGCATATTTTACATTGTTAAATACAATGAATAATCAAAAGAAGAATAGAAGAACCGAGCATGAACACGGTAGTGAACACACACACACACACACACACACACACACACACACACACACACACACACACACACACACACACTAGTGGTGAGTCATACAGCTTCACCACCTTGTTATAGGCCTAGGTGCTCAACCTGAGACAACAGTCTTGTTGTGTCTGAATGCTCAGCAGGTAGAAAAGTGGTAAGTAAGAAATTAGGGCCACACAGGTAGTAATGATACACACAGGTAGTAATGATACACACAGGCAGTAATGATACACACAGGTAGTAATGATACACACAGGTAGTAATGATACACACAGGCAGTAATGATACACACAGGCAGTAATGATACACACAGGTAGTAATGATACACACAGGTAGTAATGATACACACAGGCAGTAATGATACACACAGGTAGTAATGATACACACAGGCAGTAATGATACACACAGGTAGTAATGATACACACAGGCAGTAATGATACACACAGGTAGTAATGATACACACAGGTAGTAATGATACACACAGGTAGTAATGATACACACAGGCAGTAATGATACACACAGGCAGTAATGATACACACAGGTAGTAATGATACACACAGGTAGTAATGATACACACAGGCAGTAATGATACACACAGGCAGTAATGATACACACAGGTAGTAATGATACACACAGGCAGTAATGATACACACAGGTAGTAATGATACACACAGGTAGTAATGATACACACAGGTAGTAATGATACACACAGGCAGTAATGATACACACAGGTAGTAATGATACACACAGGCAGTAATGATACACACAGGCAGTAATGATACACACAGGCAGTAATGATACACACAGGCAGTAATGATACACACAGGCAGTAATGATACACACAGGCAGTAATGATACACACAGGCAGTAATGATACATGGGTAATAGTAATAATGTAATAGAAAATATGGGTTGTGTGAGTTGGCAAGCAGATAACCTGTTTAGAATCAAACCACAGCTTTTTGCACCACTTTCTTTCGATTGTTACCACTAGTCTTGTGAAAGCCTGAACAGTAAATAGAGTATCTGTTTTTGTTCTGGTCCCGAGATTATAATATAATATATTATAATATTACATTGACACTATCTTACATTTTTGACCTAGTCTCTGGCAGCAGGTGACGACTCAGACAGACACAGGGGTTATGTGGAAACGTAATCTCGCATCAGCCAGCTCCAGCTATCTGACTGTTAATTAGCCCTGGAGCCATGAGCTTGCCTATACAGAGCCTGGACGTGAGGGGTGTTGGGTATTCAGACCCTGGCCGTGTTGTTATTGTGTTATTGTGAATAAAAGGTCATAGAGGAACTATAGAGCCAAACGTCTGTCAAGACCCGGTCTCAATTTCCTACTCTTTGTCATTTCCATGTACAGAGCCTTGACTCGGAGAGAGGGCCTCCAAAGAGTCAGACATTTTAAGTTCCTCCTCGTCCGCACCACGAGGACTTGACATGGACCAACAACACCACCACTCTTGTCAAGAGGGTGCAACAGCTTCTTTACTTCCTAAGATGGCTGAAGAAATTCAGCATGCCACCCCGGGTCCCCTCCAAATTCTACCGCTGCACCATCGAGAGCGTCCCGACCAGTTGCATCACGGGCCTGGTACAGGAATTTATCCATCCACGACCGCAAAGCCCTCCAGCGACTGGTGAAGACGGCTCAGTACATCACCGTGTTCCCATACATCCAGGATATCTACTCGAAACGGTGCCTGAGGAAGGCCTGCAGCATCATCAAGGACCCCAAACACCCCAGCCACGAGCTGTTCACCCCCTTACCGTCAGGCAGATGGTATCGGAGCATGAGGTCTGATACCAACAGGCTCAGAGGCTGTTTCTATCTACTTGGCATCAGACTTCTGAACACTTGAACTGGACTGACCAGGTGCACTTGACTCACCTACACAGATATATACATACACACACATTCATGCTACACACACTTCACAACTTATGCTACCAGTCTCTTATTATGATTGTTAAATACTGCACAATTTAAACACTTCCCCCCCAATTCCCACTTCCCCCAAAACGTAGGTAAATATTGGACTATAAATTGTGCCTTCCTGTATTATGCTTACGCTAAAATATTTATTTTCTACTGATCCATTTACGTTATGTTCCTATTCTTGTATTATTTCTTATTGTTGTTGCATTGTCCAGAAGGAACCTGCAAGTAAGCATTTCATTGGATGGTGTATGGTGTATAGATGGTGTATGGTGTTTAGATGGTGTATAGAGGTCATAGAGGAACTATGGTGTATAGATGGTGTATAGAAAGACTGTTCTAGCATGTGAAAATGAGTTTGCCACTCTTTATTTACATTCACAGTCCTTAACATACATCAAAGCATTGTATGTACAGCAAAACAGATCACCAACATCAACTGATACCCCTTCATTAAGATGTCAATGTGTTATTTTGCAAGCCTGATGACAATATAGTAGGTGAATAGTTTAACTGTATAGTTTACTTTATACTTTAAAAATAGTTTTCAAATAATTGTTTCACATTCATAGTTACTGGAGGTATTTTAGCGTTTTTGGCTAAGATGACCTGACAACCCACAACAATCTCATCAATATGTTTGTGATTTGCTGCTATTCCTGGAGCAGAAAAATAAACAAATAAGGTTCATTTTAAAATATAAAAATGTACATTCAAGATGATGTGATAAGAATTTATTGAATCAAACAAGCATAATGATGATGTATTGATGATGAACCATCCGCGGTTATATGATCATTTATAGTGCTTTTCTAAAACTGAAAGCGCTTTACATTGCATGGGGGTAACTCACTCATCACATAATGTTTCATCTCTACCCCCTTCCCCCCGTCCCACTTCAAAATATCACAGACTTTGCCAGCTCAGTTACTGCAGATGACAAACTTTGATCCTGAATATACAGTGAGGTCTGAAATGATCGACACCCTTGATAAATATGAGCAAAAATTACAGTATAAAATATGCAATTTTTTTGTGGTTGAAATGATTTGTTAAACAAAATCTCTTTCTCTGAGCTATTGTATTAGTATAAAATAATATAATACATTTTTTTCTCAAAACCGTTGGGGTCAAAATTATTGGCACCCTTGTTTTCAATACCTGACATTGGGAGAATAACGGCACTGAGACTTTTTCTAAAATGTTTTAGAACACATTGGGAGGGATCTTTACTATTCCTCCACACAGAATCCTTCCAGATCCTTGATATCCTTAGTCTGTGCTTATGGACTGCCCTCTTCAATTCAAACCCCAGGTTTTCAATGGGTTTCAAGTCCGGAGACTGAGATACCTGTTGAATTAACCATTTGATTGTGGGTTTTGATGTGTGCTTGGGGTTATTGTCTTGCTGGAAGATTCACTTGCAGCCAAGTTTCAACCTCCTGGCAGAGGTAATCAGGTTTTTGGCTAAAATGTCCTGGTACTGGGTAAAGTTCAAGATGCCGTTGACCTTAACAAGGGCCCCAGTACCAGTGGAAGTAAAATAGCCCCATAACATCAAAGATCCACCACCATATTTTACAGTAGGTATGTGGTTCCTTTCTGCTTATGCGTTCTCATTTCGACAACAAACCCACCACTGGTGTGCGTGGCCAAAGAGCTCGATTTTCATGACATCTGACCAAAGCACTGGTTCCAATCCAAGTGCCAAGCCCTTTAGCAGACTCATCTTGGAATTAGTGCTTTGGTCAGATGACATGAAAAGCTCTTTGGCCACACGCAGAAAATGGATTTTGGGGGGGTTTGTATCATTTGATTTACACAACATGCCTACCACTTTGAAGATGCAAAATATTATTTATTGTGAAACAAACAAGAAATTAAACAAAAAAACTGAAAACTTGAGCGTGCATAACTATTCACCACCCCAAAGTCAATACTTTGTAGAGCCACCTTTTGCAGCAATTACAGCTGCAAGTGTCTTGGGGTATGTCTCTATAAGCTTGGCACATCTAGCCACTGGGATTTTTGCCCATTCTTCAAGGCAAAACTGCTCCAGCTCCTTCAAATTGGATGGGTTCCACTGATGTACAGCAATCTTTAAATCATACCACAGATTCTCAATTGGATTGAGGTCTGGGCTTTGACTAGGCAATTCCAAGACATTTAAATGTTTCCCCTTAAACCACTCGAGTCTTGCTTTAGCAGTATGCTTAGGGTCATTGTCCTGCTGGAAGGTGAACCTCCGTCCCAGTCTCAAATCTCTGGAAGACTGAAACAGGTTTCCCTCAAGAATTTCCCTGTATTTAGTGCCATCCATCTTTCCTTCAATTCTGACCAGTTTCCCAGTCCCTGCCGATGAAAAACATCCCCACAGCATGATGCTGCCACCACCATGCTTCAATGTGGGGATGATGTTCTCAGGGTGATGAGAGGTGTTGGGTTTGCGCCAGACATAGCGTTTTCCTTGATGGCCAAAAAGCAACATTTTTGTCTCATCTGACCAGAGTACCTTCTTCCATATGTTTGTGGAGTCTCCCACATGCCTTTTGGTGAACACCAAACATGTTTGCTTATTTTTCTGGCCACTCTTCCATAAAGCCCAGCTCTGTGGAGTGTACAGCTTAAAGTGGTCCTATGGAGATACTCCAATCTCCGCTGTGGAGCTTTGCAGCTCCTTCAGGGTTATCTTTGGTCTCTTTGTTGCCTCTCTGATTAATGCCCTCCTTGCCTCGTCCATGAGTTTTGGTGGGCGGCCCTCTCTTGGCAGGTTTGTTGTGGTGCCATATTAATTCCATTTTTTAACAATGGATTTAATGGTGCTCCATGGGATGTTCAAAGTTTCAGATATTTCTTTATAACCCAACCCTGATCTGTACTTTTCCACAACTTTGTCCCTGAGCTGTTTGGAGAGTTCCTTGGTCTTCATAGCGCTGGTTGCTTGGTGGTGCCCCTTGCTTAGTGGTGTTGCAGACTCTGGGACCTTTCACAACAGGTGTATACTAAGATCATATGACAGATCATGTGACACTTAAATTACACACAGGTGGACTTTATTTAACTAATTATGTGACTTCTGAAGGTAATTGGTTGCACCAGATCTTATTTAGGGGCTTCATAGCAAAGGGGGTGAATACATATGCACGCACCACTTTTCAGTTTTTTATTTTTTAGAATTTTTTTGAAACAAGTAATTTTTTAAATTTCACTTCAACAATTTGGACTATTTTGTGTATGTCCATTACATGAAATCCACATAAAAATACATTTAAATTACGGGTTGTAATGCAATAAAATAGGGAAAACGCCAAGGGGATGAATACTTTTGCAAGGCACTGTACCTACTGTAAAATATAGTGGTGGATCTTTGATGTTATGGGTGTCACGTCCTGACACCCAAGGACCGTAAGATGTGATTTTCCGTAAGATTTTCCGTAAGATGTGATTTTCTATGGTAGAGTAGGTCAGGGCATGACAGGGGGTGTTTTGGTGTTTTTCTATTTCTATGTTCTTAGGTTCTAGTATTTGTATTTCTATGTTGGCTTGTTTGGGATGATCTCCAATTGGAGTCAGCTGGTCCTCGTTGTCTCTAATTGGAGATCATATTTAAGTAGGGGTTTTTCTTCCTGGGTTTTTGTGTGTGATTATATTTTGAGTAGTGTTTTTTTCTCTCTGTGTCACGGTTTGTTGTTTTGTCATTTTCAGTTATTTGTGTATTGCAAAGTTTCACGGATTTAATAAAATGTGGAACTACAACCACGCTGCACTTTGGTCCGCTCCTTTCGACAGCCGTGACAATGGGGCTATTTTGCTTCCACTGGTTGTCACTGTATGTTTAATAAATCACTGTATGTGTTCATTTAATGAAAATAATTCCAAAATATCTATTTTTTTTATTTATTTCCCTGAGCCTCCTTTGGCCCTTAAAATGCTCAGTCTGATCATGTGGGGCGATAGGAAACAAATGTGAAGATATTGACATACACAACCCTGAATAGCTGATAGGATGTTCTTGAGCCCAGCCCCTTACCCAGATGAACAGTTATTGGTCTATTATAGTCAGATCTTATTGTGAAGTCATGATGTGGGGCCCAAAGTCCCATCCCACCTGAACCGGATTACATTTCAGGATTTTTTTCAAACAGCTCTTACACAAAAAACAAGGAAATCACATTTTAACTGCACTGCCCATTTAAGAAAGTATAGTCCCACTGGCTGAGTCTCACACTGATATCTCTCTCCATTCCCACAATACCTCACTAATGTGTGTGTCCACTGAATCAAGAAAATGCATGTCAATATATTCATTAATTGGGGTTTCTTAAACTATGGGTCATGACCCAAAGTGGGCCCTGGGCATGTGGGTCTCTAGTTAATAGAGTACATCTATATTCACACACTGTTTCTTCTTAATTTGGCTCGCCGGAGGACGGTACATTTCTCATTTGGGTCTCGAGCTGAAAACGTTTAATCAATTACTCATGTAGGCTACTTTCCAACTTGACTGTTCCTGACCTGTACAGCAGCCTCGACTATGACAAACTTGTAAATGAAATGCATCCTTAACATCCTTATGGCCCTCCAGTCAGTCACACGTTGACATCCCTGTGTATAAGCACCATGCTAGGCGGTGCCTCCTCCACTCTCTTCCCCCTCAGAGCCAGGGTGAGAAAGTTCCTGATGGACAGCGAGACTCTGAGCAGCAGCTCCTTGAGTCCGGCCCTGTACTCCTGTCGCATCAGGCAGTACAGCACGGGGTTCAGGCAGCTGTTGGTGTGAGCCAGGCAAACAGTCAGAGGGAAAGCGTAAGCCTGGGTATTGTAGAAGGCCTTACTAAAGGGCACCAGGTCAAATTTGATCAGCACTCCCCACAGTGTCAGAGCCTGGTTGGGCAGCCAGCAGAGGAAGAAGGAGAGCACCAAGATGGTCACCAGGCGGGTCACTTTGGAGCGACGGCGTTGATGGGACCTCTCTGAACTCTCCATGACCCCAACGCTGCCAAATACGCCACTGACGCGCCGGCTCAGGAGGAGGTAACACACGCTGATCACTACCAAGGGAACCACAAATCCCAGCAGTACCTTCTGTGTCTGGTAGAGGCCCAGTAGAACCTGAGAGTCCCAGTGACCCGAGGCAGATCCAGAAAACCGGACCAGACACAGCTCGTCATCCGCAGAAACCTAGAAACAGCAAAAAGATGCATCACAATGGAATTAAGTGTTTGACTTATGCTAAGTCAATTGATGTGTTTTGTTTCGATGTACACACAAACAGCCTTACATGCATTTTTAAATTGGCAAATAAAATCAGCCAAACAAACCTGGACTGTGGTGGAGTAGATGGCGTGGGGCATCGTGACCGTCAGTGACACCACCCAGATGGCAAAACTGGCCCACTTGGCACGAGCCGCAGCCATTTTGGGGCTGTTTAGCCTCAGTGAGGAGGCGAGGGAGCAGTATCGAGCCACGCTCATGGCAGTCAGGAAGAAGACGCTAGCGTACATGTTCATGGTGGTCACAGAGCTGACAATCTTACACATGACCCTGCCGAAGGGCCAGCGGAAGTCCAGGGCAGTGTCCACAGCCCAGAAGGGCAGGGTGAGGACGAACTGGAGGTCAGTCACGGCCAGGCTCCTCACTAAGAAGTCAATAGACGAGTGGTGCAACTTTTGGCGGGAGTGGAGAAGGAACAGCGCCAGGAGGTTTCCAACCAGCCCCAGAGCACACACCACCAGGTAGACCAGAGCAATGACCACTCGCATCTGGAAGAAGGAAACAGTCAACTCCTGATGCGTAATGGCTTGGTACTGTCATTCATTAATAATAATCCAAAAGAAAAATAATAAAGTTCATCTTAAATTGATTTCTCCTAACCCACAACAACAAAAATATATTTTATATCAAGATAATCTACCTTTAGGACTTTAAAGCTGGGATCTTTAAACGTGCAATATGTAACTTTTTGGGTGACCCCACCAAATTAAAATAGATAGGTGAGTTATAGTCTGTCATTCTCATTGAAAGTGAGTTCAATCTGTCATTCTCATTGAAAGCAGGTCTAAGAAGCAGTAGATCTGTTCTAGGTGTGCTATTTATATGCTTCCAGTTCTTAAATTTTGTTTTTGCATCTTTTACTTTCAGTTTTGTACACCAGCTTCAATCTAAATACAATATTTGTGGTTATGTAAAATATATTTCACAGAGGTTTAGATGGTACAATGATTGATTCTCTACACTATACTTGCGTGTTTTGTCACAAACAAAAATTATGCAAACTATTCGAATTTTAGCAACCAGGAAATGGAGCAATTTATGCAGAGTGCCTCTTTAATAGTGAAACTGACACGTCCATTTGCGATATTACAACAATGCATCTTGGTCAGACTTCTAGCAAAAGATTAGTTAGTGCTAGTCTGGAACAAAAGCCTGCACAACCAATAGTAGCTCTCTGGGTCCAGAGTGGCAGATCCCTGAGCATCACTCCTCTATGGGCTAGCAGGGCTACTATGAAGTAGGATGAAGTTACACCTGATCTAAACTTAGTTTGCGTTTGTCACTCTAATGGTTTTGGAGGGTATTAGGAGCACACACACCGTCATGTTCGCGCTGTCCCCATACAGCTCCGGAGCAGACTCTCTGGAGAGGAGATGGAGCCAGCAGTCCAGCGAGAGGTTGTGGAGCGATTCTCCGGACAGGTTAGCCTGCTCTGGGCTCTCCGCGTCCTCCTGACCCCCTACACGCCCACTCAGACCCAGGTGGAGCAAACTGCTGTTACTCTGATGCATGCTTCTTCTCTATCATTCAGCAGAACACTCCGTATAAAAACAGGGTCTCACATCAGCCAAGGTGTGAAGTAATGGTACAAACATTTCGAGTTAAGAGTAGACTCAACATATCCAAATTCCAACCGCACTGTTTTTTTAAGACACATTTTGTGTTTTAGGAAACAGTCATTGTTAGTAAATATTCACTGTTTTTTCGTTTCATTTGAATATGCTTGTTCAAGTCCGACTTCTTTCTGAATGAGTTGCATCACGCGTCTAGTCTACGCTTTTTATACGGTTTGAGATGCCATGCGCGGGTAAAGTCTCCGAGAATTCGCACTGTGCTGTTGCTATCACTCCATCACGTACATAAAATAGGGGGAGAGTAGGGGTGAGAATGTGGAGGGCTGCAACCTGCTCTCAGAGCATTTCGTATTATTCTGTACATAAGGCCGAGGCACTACAATTAGTATCATATGTTACGTTTCGTATGGTATGTATTAATTTGTGGATGTCCATCACCCATTTAGTATGATATGTTATGTTTCGTATGATATGTATTTATTTGTGGATGTCCATCACCCATTTAGTATGATATGTTCCGAATTACAATTTGTATTATATGTTACCTATTTGCTAAACGTACAATATGTTACGAATTGTGTCTGGCGAAACTGGCAGACATGGTGTGTGTGATATGATTGTTCTGCTGTACCTCTGCTCCTCAACTCTGTGTTTGAGGGGCAATCATCATCACAACATCCCAGACCCATTTTGACCAGTGTTCTTTAATCCTGGAGTGTGTTCCGGACTTAGATTTTTCTGAATGCTACTGATTTTTAATAACATATGGGGGCGAAAAAAGTTGTTATGAATATTCAGTATTCGTCATATACAGATGAGGTCATTTAAAGTGTTACCAAAACAAACATCTATTGCAGCCCTGTTTTCACTGCTGGATTAAACCTAGAGAAAAACATAAATCAGAAGATTATAGTATCCCTGCAGCAGAGAGAGAGAGGCAAAGACTCTCATTACCACCAGCAGGATCCCTAGCCCACTGGGCACAGATGTCTAGTCAACATCTATTCCACATTGGTTCAATGTAATTGAATTGAAATTATGTGAAAACAATGTTGATTCATCCAGTGTTAACCCGGGGGGGGGGGGGGTCTCTGAACAGCCTCGAACATTCAAGTCTTTATTCAAAACATACATTTACATCTTTCCAATGACTACATGGAAAACAATAATTTCAAGGGAAACCTTTTAAAATAAGCATTTTTATTGAGCTCAGACACATCAATGAAACTTAAATAAGAAATTATATCAAAGTACAGTAAGTGAAGTATGTCCAAAAAAAGAAAGTAAGTAAATGAATATCTGCCGCCATTGTTCAGTAGCCACATTATTCAGTAAATCTCTATATTACGGGATCTCTATAATACATAACACCATATATTGGGGTTCAGCAACCTGGCCTCAGGGCAATTCATATTATTTGGGACGTTTTTTTCCCCTCCATTTAAAAAATCAAATCAAATTTTATTGGTCACATACACATGGTTAGCAGATGTTAATACGAGTGTAGCGAAATGCTTGTGCTTCTAGTTCCGACAGTGCAGTAATATCTAACAAGTAACCTAACAATTCTCCAACAACTACCTAATATACAGGGGTGAATGAAAATATGTACATATAAGTATATGGATGAGCGATGGCCAAGCAGCATAGGTAAGGTGCAGTAGATGGTATAAAATACAGCATATACATGTGATATGGGTAATGTAAGATATGTAAACATTATTAAAGTCGCATTATTTAAAGTGGCATTGTTTAAAGTGACTAGTGATCCATTTATTAAAGTGTCCAGTGATTGGGTCTCCATGTAGGCAGCATCACTGATTGCTGTTCAACAGTCTGATGGCCTTGAGATAGAAGCTGTTTTTCAGTCTCTTGGTCCCCACTTTGATGCACCTGTACTGACCTCGCCTTCTGGATGATAGCGGGATGAACAGGCAGTGGCTCGGGTGGTTGTTGTCCTTGATGATCTTTTTGTCCTTCCTGTGACATCGGGTACTGTAGGTGTCCTGGAGGGCAGGTAGTTTAACCCCGGTGATGCGTTGTGCAGACCGCACCACCCTCTGGAGATCCTTGCGGTTGTGGGCGGTGCAGTTGCAGTCCAAGGCTGTGATACAGCCCGACAGATTCTCTCGATTGTGCATCTGTAAAAGTTTGTGAGGGTTTGTGAAGCCAAATTTCTTCAGCCTCCTAAGGTTGAAGAGGTGCTGTTGCGCCTTCTTCACCACACTGTCTGTGTGTGTGGACCAATTCAGTTTGTCGTTAATGTGTACGCCCAGGAACTTAAAACTTTCCACCTTCTCCACTGCTGTCCCTTCGATGTGGATAGGGGGGAGCTCCCTCTGCTGTTTCCTGAAGCCCACGATCATCTCTTTTGTTTTGTTGACGTTGAGTGAGAGGTTGTTTTCCCTGACACCACACTCCGAGTGCCCTCACCTCCTCCTTGTAGGCTGTCTCGTTGTTGTTGGTGATCAAGCCCACTACTGTTGTGTAGTCTGCAAACTTGATGATTGAGTTGGAGGTGTGCATGGCCACGCAGTCATGGGTGAACAGGGAGTACAGGAGAGGTCTGAGCACACACCCTTATGGGGCCCCAGTGTTGAGGATCAGCGAAGTGGAGATGTTGTTTCCTACCTTCACCACCTGGGGGCGGCCTGTCAGAAAGTCCAGCACCCAGTTGCACAGGGCGGGGTTCAGACCTAGGGCCTTCAGCTTGATGATGAGCTTGGAGGGAACTATGGTGTTGAATGCTGAGCTGTAGTCAATGAACAGCATTCTTACATACAGTTGAAGTCGGAAGTTTACATACACCTTGGCCAAATACATTTAAACTCAGTTTTTCACTATTCCTGACATTTAATCCTAGTAAAAATGTCCTGTCTTAGGTCAGTTAGGATCACCACTTTATTTTAAGAATGTGAAATGTCAGAATAATAGTAGAGAGAATGATTTATTTCAGCTTTTATTTCTTTCATCACCATCAGAAGTTTACATACACTCAATTAGTATTTGGTAGCATTGCCTTTAAATTGTTTAACTTGGGTCAAACATTTCAGGTAGCCTTCCACAAGCTTCCCATATGTATGGGGTATGCTTGGGGTCATTGTCCATTTGAAAGACCCATTTGCAACCAAGCTTTAACTTCCTGACTGATGTCTTGAGATGTTGCTTCAATATAGCCACATCATTTTCCTCCCTCATGATGCCATCTATTTTGTGAAGTGCACCAGTCCCTCCTGCAGCAAAGCACCCCTACAACATGATGCTGCCACCCCCGTGCTTCACGGTTGTGATAGTGTTCTTCGGCTTGCAAGCCTCCCCCTTTTTCCTCCAAACATAACGATGGTCTTTATGGCCATTTTTGCTTCATCAGACCACAGGACATTTCTCCAAAAAGTCCAATCTTTGTCCACATGTGCAGTTACAAACCGTAGTCTGGCTTTTTTATGGCGGTTTTGTTGCAGTGGCTTCTTCCTTGCTGAGCGGCCTTTCAGGTTATGTCGATATATGACTCGTTTTACTGTGGATATAGATACTTTTGTACCTGTTTCCTCCAGCATCTTCACAAGGTCCTTTGCTGTTCTGGGATTGATTTGCACTTTTCGCACCAAAGAACGAGTCTCTTTCCTGAGCGATATGACGGCTGCGTGGTCCCATGGTGTTTATACTTCCGTACTGTTGTTTGTACAGATGAACGTGGTACCTTCAGGCGTTTGGAAATTTTTCCAAGGATGAACCAGAATTGTGGAGGTCTACAATTTTTTCTCTGAGATCTTGGCTGATTTCTTTTGATTTTCCCATGATGTCAAGCAAAAAGGCACTGAGTTTTAATTTAGGCCTTGAAATATATCCACAGGTACACTGCCAATTGACTCAAATTATGTCAATTAGCCTATCAGAAGCTTCTAAAGCCATGACATAATTTTCTGGAATTTTCCAAGCTGTTTAAAGGCACAATCAACTTAGTCTATGTAACTTCTGACCCACTGGAATTGTGATACAGTGAATTATATGTCACGTCCTGACCAGTATAGGGGTTATTTGTTATTGTAGTTTGGTCAGGACGTGGCAGAGGGTATTTGTTTTATGTGGTTCGGGGTGGTGGTTTGTTTAGAAGGGTGTTTGATTTATTATTTCTGGGTTTTGGGTTATGTTCTATGTTTTTGTATTTCTATGTTCTTTCTAGTTTAGTATTTTCTATGTTAGGTAATTGGGTGTTGGACTCTCAATTGGAGGCAGGTGTTTTCTGTTGCCTCTGATTGAGAGTCCTATATATAGGTTTGTGTTTTGTTTGTAGATTGTGGGTAGTTGTATTTTGCACTGCTAGTTGTTGTAGCAGCCTGTGAAACTGTCATCCGCTTTGTTTATTGGTTTTCCGTGTTCACGTGTATTTAATAAATAATAATAATGATGAACATGCAACCTGCTGCGCCTTGGTCCTCTCTTCACGAAGACAGCCGTTACATTGTAAGTGAAATAATCGGTCTGTAAACAATTGTTGGATAAATTACTTGTGTCATGCACAAAGTAGATGTCCTAACCCACTTGCCAAAACTATAGTTTGTTCCAAGAAATCTGTGGAGTGGTTGAAAAACTAGTTTTAATGACTCCAACCTAAGTGTATGTAAATTTCAGAAGTGAATTTAATGTAGATCATGTAATACTCAGTCGATTGCCAGATAATGACAATAAGACCCTTATCTGGGCTAAATTACTTTTCTGATTTGAGACTGTCCATTGGTCCTTACCTGCTCTCCAGACTATCCATTGGTCCTTGCCTGCTCTCCAGACTGTCCATTGGTCCTTACCTGCTCTCCAGACTGTCCACGTACTCCCTCTTCTTCTTCCTGCTCTCCTGGGATTTTCCTGCGGATCTTCTTCAGAATCCTCTCATTGTACTGATCCAAGAGAACACTGTCAGACAGGAGAGAAAGGAGAAAGTGATGGAGAGAGACAAAGAGAAATAGAGAGAGAGAGATATAGAGAGAGTACAAACGGTTCTTTAAAGTTCAACTGTAACAAATTCAGGGGCAGTTGTCTGGGCAGGTGAACATTAAGGCCAGTAGTAGCCTACCTTAGTAAGGGGCAGTTGGCTGGGCAGGTGAACATTAAGGCCAGTAGTAGCCTACCTTAGTAAGGGGCAGTTGTCTGGGCAGGTGGACCCCTCTTTATCCAACAACTTCTTCTCATCCTCGTTAAGGACCAGCTCCTGCAGGGAATGTTGGGAGCCCCACTGAGCCTGCCAATCACCGGAGAGAGGAAAGACAGTCATAACTGCAAGGCTTTAGACAGTCACACACTGTGTTTATGTCCTATTGTCTCCTCATCTCTCTCTGTGTCTGACTGTCTCCATCTGGATCATGTATCTTCTCCTTCCACTCTCTCTCTCTCTCTCTCTCTCCATCCCTTTCTCCTCACTCTCTGTCTTTCTCTCTATCTGTCTCTCTCTCTGTCTCAGTCTGTCTCTCTCTGTGTCTCTTGCCTCCTCCCCTAGAACCTAGACCTACAGTTACAGTTTGATCAAATGGATTTCATACAGTAGATGAAGGCAATATGTTGGAGCCTCAACTCCCCTGCCCCTCTGACTCACCTTTTATCTTATTCCAGAGAGCAACAAGTCCATTACAGTGTGAGGGTAACCAGAGGGCAGCCGGGGGTTGTGGGTATTCCCATTGCTCTCTTGGAAGAGGCCAGACTCCCATCTAGCTTAGACAAACAGGAATAAGAGAGACGGTGAGTCAGAGGGGCAGGGGAGTTGAGGCTCCAACATATTGCTTTCATCTACTGTATGAAATTACAAAATGAGTGCCTTGTACTGGGATTGAACCTGCGATGCTCGGAGACGAAAGTTCTAATGTTACTGTCCCCACTACAACAAGAAAATACTCAAGTAATATGTCCATTTAATTGATATACTGTAGAATTCCTTTCATTTCTATGGAGGACTGCTTCTTCTTGGGAGTGGCAATATGGCCGACCGGTGGCTTCAAAACCCACTAATTGGCCAATACATAGCATCAGCAATCCAGGCTTTATACAGTTGAAGTCTGAAGTTTACATACACTTAGGTTGGAGTTATTAAAACTCATTTTTCAACCACTCCACAAATTTCTTGTTAACAAACTGTAGTTTTGGCAAGTTGGTTAGGGCATCTACTTTGTGCATGACACAAGTAGTTTTTCCAACAATTGTTTACAGACAGATTATTTCACTTATAACTCACTGTATCACAATTCCAGTGGGTTAGAAGTTTACATACACTAGGTTGATTGTGCCTTTAAACAGCTTGGAAAATTCCAGAAAATGATGTCATGGCTTTAGAAGCTTCTGATAGGCTAATTGACATCATTTGAGTCAATAGGAGGTGTACCTGTGGATGTATTTCAAGGCCTACCTTAAAACTCAGTGCCTCTTTGCTTGACATCATGGGAGAATCAAAAGAAATCACCCAAGACCTCAGAATAAAATTGTAGACCTCCACAAGTCTGGTTCATCCTTGGGAGCAATTTCCAAATGCCTGAAGGTACCATGTTCATCTGTACAAACAATAGTACGCAAGTATAAACACCATGGGACCACACAGCCGTCATACCGCTCAGGAAGGAGACGTGTTCTGTCTCCTAGAGATGAACGTACTTTGGTGCCAAATGTGCAAATCAATCCCAGAACAACAGCAAAGGACCTTGTCAAGATGCTGGAAGAAACAGATACAAAGGTATCTATATCCACAGTAAAACTAGTCCTATATCGACATAACCTGAAAGGCAGCTCAGCAAGGAAGAAGCCACTGCTCCAAAAATCCCCATAAAAAAGCGAGACTACGGTTTGCAACTGCACATGAGGAAAAATATTGTACTTTTTGGAGAAATGTCCTCTGGTCTGATGAAACAAAAATGGCCATAATGACCCTCGTTATGTTTGGAGGAAAAAGGTTGATGCTTGCAAGCCGAAGAACACCATCCCAACCGTGAAGCACGGGGGTGGCAGCATCATGTTGTGGGGGTGATTTACTGCAGGAGGGACTGGTGCACTTCACAAAATAGATGGCATCATGAGGGAGGAACATTATGTGGATATATTGAAGCAACATCTCAAGACATCAGTCAGGAAGTTAAAGCTTGGTCGCAAATGGGTCTTCCAAATGGACAATGACCCCAAGCATACTTCCAAAGTTGTGGCAAATGGCTTAAGGACAACAAAGTCAAGGTATTGGAGTGGCCATCACAAAGCCCTGACCTCAATCCTATAGAACATTTGTGGGCAGAACTGAAAAAGTGTGTGCGAGCAAGGAGGCCTACAAACCTGACTCAGTTACATCAGCTCTGTCAGTAGGAATGGGCAAAAATGTACCCAACTTATTGTGGGAAGCTTGTGGAAGGCTGCCCAAAATGTTTGACCCATGTTAAACAATTTGAAGGCAATGCTACCAAATACTAATTGAGTGTATGTAAACTTCTGACCCACTGGGAATGTGATGAAAGAAATAAAAGCTGAAATAAATAATTCTCTCTACTATTATTCTGACATTTCACATTCTTAAAATAAGGTGGTGATCCTAACTGACCTAAGACAGGGAATTTTTACTAGGATTAAATGTCAGGAATTGTGAAAAGGTGTATGTAAACTTCTGACTTCAACTGTATCATCATTGACTGTGTCCTGCTTGGTTCCTGCACTGGGTCAAATTCATCACGTGCACTCCTTTTCAACAAACCCCTTTGTGACAGAGATGTTTATGAAGTATTTTCATACTGCACATGGCACACCTTTCAAGAAATAGTGTTATGGAAGGAGTCCTTCATTTAGGAATTCAGTCTCTAAAAAGCACCGTTATCTGAGTTTTTAGTTGTTTTTACACATCAGTCTTTTTCTTTGACCTCTGATATAGAAATGGTCAGTTGATGGGTCAAAGTGGCCTGTTAACTTGGAGGTTTAGCACTGTATTGTACAGTAAGTGTCCTATTGTTATGACTGCCTCAGAAAGCAGGATGACTGTAATGTATTGTAATCTCCTACTGCCTGTGAATTGTCCTAGTTCAGACTAAAAGGGCGTTGGCTTTATTTACTTAAAAAAAGAAACAGTCCCACACACACACAAACACAGTATAGTGCACTCTGATCTCTTTTTGAGTGTGGGCCTTATATGCTTTGCATCTATTTCCCATCAGGTATTGCCAAAGGATTAGAGCCTGCTGTTATGTTATGCACCAACAAAAAGAGTTCATCAACAAAGCTAGAAGAGTGTGATGCTCTCTCGGGGATCTCTTTGGCTGTATGCTTTTGTGTGGCTAGAATTAGAAAAGGGGAATGAAATAGAATGAGTTGGGTAGACTGGGGATTTCCATTCAAACAACATTCGGTGGTCCTGACTGCCCACTCCATGTGGAGTGTTTAACGGATTCATCACAGATATACTTTCTATTCCAGGAACACTCCTTAGAACAGGGGTATTCAAATCCAGAAATCAAGGCCCGCAGCTCTGCTGCAGGTTGTCTTTTTTCCCTGGTAGTCAATTGAAAATACTATGATTGGTGGACTCAATGAAGAGTCAATTCCCCTACTGTCCCCACTGGGACGAATCAGATTAGAGGGAGGGATGAAAACCTCACTGATGCCACTGTCACTGGGCAAGGAGGGGAAGGAGGGCCACATGGGGAATGCAGGGGCAGACGATGAGTCACTTCCACCTAACAGGGGATCCAGGAAATCATCACTGCCACCTACTGGCCTCAGAGACAGCAGGGGTGTGTGTGTGTGTGTGTGTGTGTGTGTGTGTGTGTGTGTGTGTGTGTGTGTGTGTGTGTGTGTGTGTGGAGGGTGATATACATGCAGTATACAAACAGGTTACAGGTTATGTTACTATACACATTAATACTACTGTATACTATACTATACTATCGTGAATAATGCAGCCACACACACACACACACACACACACACACACACACACCGGCCAGAGATAATACCACTGTCTGGGGCCAGAGATGAAGGAGATAAAGTGTTATGATTGAGGTCTGACAGTTGTAGTGAAGGTCCCATCGTCCATGACACCTGACCCCACAAGGTGCCAGTCAGAGCAATATATTTACAATTGTAAGTATATGGTTCTGCTGTCAATCAGTCACTGGCATGATTGAAACCATTGACTAGACACAGTTTATCATTAATCAATCAAATGTATTTATAAAACCCTTCTTACATCAGTTGATGTCACAAAGTGCTGTACAGAAACCCAGCCTAAAACCCCAAACAGCAAGCAATGCAGATGTAGAAGCACGGTGGCTAGAAAAAACTCCCTAGAAAGTCCAGAACCTAGGATGAAACCTAGAGAGGAACCAGGCTATGAGGTGTGGTCAGTCCTCTTCTGGCTGTGCCGGGTGGAGATTATAACAGAACATGGCCAAGATGTTCAAATGTTCATAGATGACCAGCAAGGTCAAATAATAATAATCACAGTGGCTGTCGAGGATGCAACAGGTCAGCACCTCAGGAGTAAATGTCAGTTAGCTTTTCATAACCAATCATTCAGAGTATCTCTACCGTTCCTGCTGTCTCTTCAGAGTTGAAAACAGCAGGTCTGGGACAGGTAGCACATCCGGTGAACAGGTCAGGGTTCCATAGCCACAGGCAGAACAGTTGAAACTGGAGCAGCAGCACGGCCAGGTGGACTGGGGACAGCAAGGAGTCATCAGGCCAGGTAGTCCTGAGGCATGGTCCTAGGGCTCAGGTCCTCCGAGAGAGAGAAAGAAAGAAAGACAGAAAGAAAGAGAGAATTAGAGAGAAAAGAGAGAGAGAATTAGAGAGAGCATAGCGCACTATGCTTTATTACGAACGTCAGGTCCAGTACACATCACTGCATTCTGTATCAGACAGTGGGCTGGCCCTCTTTGAAGTCGTGTAGATTGATTCATTGCTCTCTATTTTATTTATAAAGTCCTCCTACATAAACGTCCGCCGTACCTTACTTCATTGTTAACTTAAAGACGTATGAGATACCAGACCCGGTCTCAGGGATGGCTTCGGTCTCCACTGAGTTAGGTAAATGATCTTGTAGTTTCTTTATACCCTATACATGGAAAAATCTAGAGTTTGCTGCAACTTCATGTTCTGGTGCATCTAGGGACGTTTAAATAGTTGATTAGGGACCTCTTTGCTGAGGAATGTGATTGTTTCTCTTGAGTATGTTTGGTAATCTTGTTTATTTTCATTTTGTTGTATTTATAAATTGTGTATATTCAGGGCTCCCTTGTTAAAAATATCAATATCTCAATGGGAGCCCCTGCTAAAAAGAAATAAACTATTTAAAAAAATGGGGCCATGGGAAAATATGATTGGCAGGTGGACGGGGTCAACATGGACAGATCATAGTCGTATTGGTTACAGTTTTGACTGTGACTTTCCATAGGTATGACTGTAGAATCCCTAGGGTGCTTTCACTGCTGGTAAGGGCCGGAGGAGACAGTGGAATGGTCATGTGGAATGGGGTGATGTGATTTGCCAGGGCTGTTTACCATGGCAGCTGAGGGTTCCATCTGTCTGGTTGAGCAGGAGATCTACAGTGAGGGAAAAAAGTATTTGATCCCCTGCTGATTTTGTACGTTTGCCCACTGACAAAGAAATGATCAGTCTATCATTTTAATGGTAGGTTTATTTGAACAGTGAGAGACAGAATAACAACAAAAAAATCCAGAAAAACGCATGTCAAAAATGTTATAAAATGATTTGCATTTGAATGAGGGAAATAAGTATTGACATAACATCAGGCCAGTGTATCACAAATGATGGCTCAGGAGCCACTAATGGGTAGATAGGTAGTAAAATTATAGACTGATCATTTCTTTGTCAGTGGGCAAACGCACAAAATCAGCAGGGGATCAAATACTTTTTTCCGTAACTGTATAAGTTACATTCCTATGTATAGAGGAGAAACACAATGATTGGTTATTACTCGGGCCAGGAGTTTTTCCTTATCCTATGAACTTACCAGGAAAAAATATGGGTAGTAGTTAGTGACCAGGAAAAACTCTTGACATAACATCAGGCCAGTGTATCACAAATGATGGCTCAGGAGCCACTAATGGGTAGATAGGTAGAAAAAAGTTTAGTTTAATCTGAATAGTTATCTCCTAAATTCCTTTCCATGTTTCATCTTTTAGATATTCTCTTAACGCAATCGGCACAGGGGTGGTGTCACACCCTGACCTGAGAGAGCCGTTTTTCTCTGTTTAGTTAGATCAGGGTGTGATATGGGGTGGGCATTCTATGTATTTATATTTCTATGTTTTAGCCAGGTATGGTTTCCAATCAGAGGCAGCTGTCTATCGTTGTCTCTGATTGGGAACCATACTTAGGCAGCCTTTTCCCACCTGTGTTTTGTGGGTAGTTGTTTTCTGTTTTGTTATATGTGACCTGACAGAACTGTTGGCTTTCGTTTTGTTTCTTTGTTCTAGTGTTCTCAGCATTAAATCATTATGAACACTTACCACGCTGCGGTTTGGTCCCCTCTCTACGACAGCCATAACAGGTGGGTACCTGCTATATCAATCATACAAGGTACCATCTTGAATTTAATCCAACAGAGGTTACCAATGGGGTTTTTTTGTTCCAATATTACATAACAATTCTGCTGGTATAATATATGACTCATAGATAAGCTATGCATATAAATCAACACATTGATGTCTGATTATCTTTTGTTGTGTTTAGTGAATAATAACAGCCATTTCTCAGTTAGCCAATGCCTGATGCCTTATCAATGTGCGTTACTCTTCTTATCGGTTTTGTATGAGGGCGTCTGCCTGCCAATGTGTGTGTGTCAGAATGAAACCTACCATAAAGAACACATTCTCATGTAAAAACATCAACAGAGGTGCATCTTACAGAATGTTTTTTTCCATGCAGATGTATTACACAAATTGTGTGTGTGTGTACAAAACCCAACTACCCAAGCAACTCAGTTAGAATTGTTTAGATTGAAGCTTGAAAACAGAGAGACCCAATCTCAAACACCCACTGAGACTCAGTTCAAAAGAAATCTGACCCCAGAGATACAATTTGTAAGACTACATCAAATGCAATACATTCACTCCCAGACCCCCTGGTTGAGAGTTGCTACTCTGGGCCCATATCCATAGAGTGTCTCAGAGTACTGATCTAGGATCAGTTCCCACTGTCTGTTCATTAATAATCTAAAAGGCAAAACTGATCCTTACTCTGAGATGTTTTATGAATACAGGCCCTGATGTAAGTGTAACCACACCCACAGGCACAGTGTGGAGAGCTTTTGGTCCCATGAAATTATTATGACTGTCCTGTAATGACTGCATGTAATAAACAACATGCAACGCCTATCTATAACGCCTCTCTCGCTCTCTCTCTCCCTCCCTCCCTATCTCTAAGTGTATTTATTGCTCCATTGAAGCACTTTTATCTATGAAATGGGACACAGAAGGATCTGTATTTGTAATAACAGTATGCTAGCTGAATTCTCGCATCTGTATTGTTGTTCTATGGGGAATTGAGAGCTCCAAAGGGCACATAGATATTACACAACAGCAATAAATAGTACACAGCAAACTGGCCAGTGTTGATTTTTCAGTGTTACATTTCTAGTGTTGACTCAGGAGTTAAATTTACTCTGCAAGAGTGAATTTAGCACTCAGTGGTGTCAAAGAACCCCTAGTGTTGGTGTTAATAACCAGAGTTATTGTTTTACACGGTGGAGAGTAAAACATTCCAATCACAACCACAGCCATCATTATCATTTTACCGCAAGTAGATTTTTTTTAGGATTGTTTTTAAACATCTGTGTTTTTGCATATACATTGATTGAATTATTAATCTTATGCTGCACAAAATAAATAACATATATCTTTCTAAACTAATGCAATCAGTTAGTTAGATTTATTGCATCCGTAACCGAAATGGATTGTTCCAGTTTAAATGGTTTAGGTAGTCTCCTTTACCAATTCCTATTATCTTAAAAGTAATTCTGAATGTGGGTTGTGGGTGAATAAAAATTCCAACTATTGAATATCCTATCTGTCTGGATTCCAATAGGAATTACACATATTTTGTAAGCCAGCATAATTTGACTTGCACGCCTGATGTGGCCTGTAAACCAGGAGTTTCCTATCACCACTGAGTTAGGATAAAACTAGGCCATCAAAGTAAGGCCTTATGATATACATATATTTTTTATAGAGATTCATTTTAATGATAACATTCACCTAGGAATTCACTTCAATTGCCATGTCTGTGTCACTAACATACAATATATACTCATGGGTGGCAACTCTACAATTCACTCTAAAATAAAAAGGCACCCTGGGAAATATGCAAATTAGGCTTTACACCATACACCATTTCATTATATATCACTCCACTGTAGAGGGAAATACTAATTAGTTCACTCCAGTGTATATTGAAATGGCTATTAGTTCACTCCAGTTTATAGTTAAATCCTTAATATTTCACTCCAGTTATTGTGAATTTCACACAGCCAGTGTTAATTTTCTACTCTGTATAGTTACAGAAACACTGTCTAAATGTTAACATTTTAACAGATTTGAAAGTGTTAACGTCACTCTGTTGAGAGTGTATGCATATACACACCTCAAATTGTTAACACTACAGCGAGTTAGTTTAACACTTGTGATTTTGCTGTGTAGCTATATACATATATTTCCACCCTAGTCATTCATGTTAGAAGTTACAATACATTGCCCATGTACTAATGCAAGATCCAGTCCAGAATTTCTTTACAGTAAGAGTTTTAATGTGGACACTACAGGAATCGAACCCACAACCTTACCATTACTTGTTTGTGCTGTATTGTCGTAACCAACTGAACTAAGCAGGTTCTCTTCCTATCATTTAGTAGTGCTGTCAATACATGTGTGGCCTACAGGCCATCTTATGGGTGCATCGCAATAGTCGAGTAGCTTCCTCTCCTTGACTCTTTTCTTCCATCCGTACTGACAATAAATAACTGGACAGGTGAAAACACATTCCTGGAGGGCATCCACTGTATTGCTTTCACCTGTGTTGTGTTGTCAGATCAGTAAAGATGAAGGAGAGGAAACAAGGAGAGGATGTAACTTTTATTGATATGCAGCCATATTATGTACCCTCTCACACTCCCCCTGAGTCACTTGGAGTATGTGTGTTTCTAAGTATCCCGCACCATCAAAGAGCTGGATCTTATCTTCTGGCTTCTGTGATGAGTCTGCTCCCGAGTGGCACAGCGGTCTAAGGCACTGCGTCTCAGTGCTAGAGGCATCACACCAGACCCTGGTTTGATTCCAGGCTGTATCACAACCGGCAGTGATTGGGAGTCCCATAGGGTGGCGCACAATTGGCCCAACGTTGTCCGGGATAGAGTTTGGCCGGGGTAGGCCGTCATTGTAAATAATAATTTTTATATTAACTGACTTGCCTAGTTAAATAAATATAACATTGTGATTGAAGGAATGTCTTGCTATATGCATTTCAATGAAAAGACCATGTGTTTCCCATAAATTAAAGTGATTAATGGATGATACTAAGTCAAATGTCACAGTTCAACCTTTAAAGCTATATTATATATTGGAAGCACGTGTGTTTGTGTGCGTGTGTGTGTGTGACTCCATCCATTGAAGTGGCCCATTCCAGATACAACCCATATAGGCCCTAGTCCCTAGCCCTTAGCTCCTAGTCCTGAGCTCCATGCACTTCTGTTCTGGAGATACGATAGTCAAAGTCCTACCCTCCCTAGTCAGAAGGCAAGGAGATACCATAATACTAAAAGAGTTGAAGTTGGAAGCTTACAAACACTTAGGTTGGAGTCTTTAAAACTTGTTTTTCAACCACTCCACAAATGTCTTGTTAACAAACTATAGTTTTGGCAAGTCGGTTAGGACATCTACTTTGTGCATGACACAAGTAATTTTTCCAACAATTGTTAAAAGACAGATTATTTCACTTATAATTCACTGTACCAATATTCCAGTGGGTCAGAGCTTACATACAGTAAGTTGACTGTGCCTTTAAAAAGCTTGGAAAATTCCAGAAAATGATGTCATGGCTTTAGAAGCTTCTGATAGGCTAATTGACATAATTTGAGTCAATTGGAGGTGTACTTGTGGATGTATAGCAAGGCCTACCTTCAAACTCAGTGCCTCTTTGCTTGACATCATGGGAAAATCAAAAGAAATCAGCCAAGAACTCAGAAAAAAAATTGTAGACCTCAGCAAGTCTGGTTCATCCTTGGGAACAATTTCCAAATGCCTGTAAAAACAATAGTATGCAAGTATAAACACCATGGGACCACACAGCCGTCACACCGCTCAGGAAGGAGACACCTTCTGTCTCCTAGAGATGAACATAATTTTGTGCGAAAAGTGCAAATCAATCCCAGAGCAACAGCAAAGGACCTTGTGAAGATACTTTTGTACCTGTTTCTGTGTGTCGGGGGCTAGGGTCAGTCTGTTATATCTGGAGTATTTCTCCTGTCTTATCTGGTGTCCTGTGTGAATTTAAGAATGCTCTCTCTCTTTCTCTTTCCTTCTTTCTTTCTCTCTCTCGGAGGACCTGACCTAGGACCATGCCTCAGGACTACCTATCATGATGACTCCTTGCTGTCCCCAGTCCACCTGGCCGTGCTGCTGCTCCAGTTTCACCTTCTCTGCCTGCGGCTATGGAACCCTGACCTGTTCACCGAACGTGCTACCTGTCCTAGACCTGCTGTTTTCAACTCTCTAGAGACAGCAGGAGCGGTAGAGACTCTAAATGATCGTCTATGAAAAGCCAACTGACATTTACTCCTGAGGTGCTGACCTGTTGCACCCTCGACAACCACTGTGATTATTATTATTTGACCCTGCTGGTCATTTATGAACATTTGAACATCTTGGCCTGTTATAATCTCCACCCGGCACAGCCAGAAGAGAACTGGCCACCCCTCATAGCCTGGTTCCTCTCTAGGTTTCTTAATAGGTTCTGGCCTTTCGAGGGAGTTTTTCCTAGCCACCGTGCTTCTACACCTGCATAGCTTGCTGTTTGGGGTTTTAGGCTGGGTTTCTGTACAGCACTTTGACATCAGCTGATGTAAGAAGGGCTTTATAAAATACATTGATTGATTGACATTTCATTTTCTTAAAATAAAGTGGTGATCCTAACTGATCTAGGACAGGGAATTTTTACTACGAAAAAGTCAGGAATTGTGAAAAACTGAGTTTAAATGTATTTGGCTAAGGTATATGTAAACTTCCGAATTCAACTGTACCTCTCAAATACTTTCATGTTTCTGTCGGTACCGATCTTTAAAGACTGTGGATCGTTGACCATTTTTACAATCTACAATGCAATACCTTATATTGTGCTCCATTCAATAACATGAGATTCTGTGGCTTGACAAAATATTTTTTGACTAATACTGCCTCTTTGTGGATTCGTGCTTGCATTACATGTCATAGGCTAGTCATAGCACGTCGCACGGCGTTTATCAACGACAACCTGGTCTCATAGACTAGACGTAACATAGTAAATGTTAATTCGGAACAACCAAATTAGTGTGATACGTTACATTTGGTATGGTTAGATAAAACAGAAGGTTTCTTTAAGGCCCAGTACAGTCAAAACGTATTTTTTTCTGTGTTGTATATATATATTTCCACACTATGAGATTGGAATAATACTGTGAAATTGTGAAAATTATGATAGTGTCCTTTTACTTTAAGAGTTGTTTGAAAAGGCAGCTTGAAATTTCTGTCTGTTTTGGTGGGATGGAGTTTTGGCCTTCCTTGTGACATCATCAGGCGGTATATTAGTTAATAAACCAATAGGAAAGAGTGTTCCAAACCTCTCTACCAATAACAACTAGTTTTCAGACACCTCTTCCTGACAGCCTAGCAAAATTCTTTCTTGAGAAATTACTCTTTTTAGCTATTTTTGTCAGGGCGGATGGGTTGGAATATAACACAAAAGTCTTGCGAACTTCTAGAAACCCAAAGGTTGCATGTCATCATGGAAAACTTTTGCATTTTAGCTTATTAGCAATCACTTACCACTTTTTAGCTACTTTGCAACTACTTAGCATGTTAGCTAACCCTTATCTAACCATAACCCTAACCCCTAATCTAGCTAACGTTAGAAAATGTTAGCGTTAGCCACCTAGCCACCTAGCGTTAGCGATGACAAATTAGAATTCATAACATATCAAACCTTTCGGGAAATTCCAAACATATTGTACAATTTTCAAATCGTAACATATCATACGAATTGTAAATCGTAACATATGATGCGAAATGGATTAATACATATCATACGAAACATAACATATCAGAATAAATTAAGATTTTACCAGATTTACATTTACTATGTTACGTCTTCCCATGAGTCCACGTTGCAGCCGAACGTGAAGCGATATAAAGCAGCGTAAGGTGTCATAAGCGTTCTCTTTCCTGCCTATCCTTGGACGAGGAAGGCGGTGTATTCGCAGTGTTAATTTTACCAAACGTTTATCTACGAACATCAGGCAAAATGGTAAGTTGATTTTGAATTGTTTTGCTATGATTCGGTGGACCGGAGATTCAGTGTTGTCCATGGGTAAAGAGTTGGAGCCCTCCGTCCACATTGCCGGTGACCAGTTGAAAGGAACCGGGCCGGGTGAAGCAGCCTCCGGGGCACCCAAGATGGATGCTCCCTGTTTGAACTGCATGACGATGTTTAGAAAACCGCGGCGGATATAGCTAAATTAACCCCCAAATGAGGATTGAATGATTTTACACTTACCAATTTTTGTCCTTATTACTTTTAAGGAATATGGTGGCTGTTTGAATCTACGCAGATGTTAAATGTTGGTTTTTACTGTCGAACTAACCATCTTTAGGGGTTTCAAGTCGTTTTTATAACTGGGCCCGCCCAGTTAACTCTAGGCCCGGGTTACCCAAACTCAGTCCTCGGGACCCTAAGAGGTGCACGTTTTGAATGTTGCGAGATGCCACTACAACAGCTGACTCAACTAATCATCACGCGTTTTAAAATTTTAATCAGCTGTATAGTGTTAGGGCAAAAACCAAAACGTGCACCCCTTCGGGTCCGGATGTCGACGACCGAGTTTGGGAAACGCTGCTCTAGGTATCACCCGCTATATTTATTTTTATGGGTAATACTTTGTTTTTGACCACAAACGTTATAGCTAGTCACTGTTTGACAAGGGTAATTGGCAACATCGATATTCAAAATCGTTGGTAATGGTAACAAACTGTCCCATGTCAATTCTAGTGTAACGTTAGATGGCTAACGCGCAATTTTGTTGTATACATTGGTCAGCTGGCAGTAAAACGTCAGTTATTGGGTCCAAGGTGGCATGACTTGTAGTTAGGTCGTTATGTGTTGGATTGCTCAAATTTAGGCCAGCAAGTACAGCGTGATGCAGTTGTGCAAAATGGGCAGGTCACAAGTAGCGTGCGTCACTGCTTATATCAAAAAGGCCTCTACCCAAAGTCTAGGGCGGCATATGCGCCAACGCTGACTCGCACTAGCGGTTTTGGGGGGGCCAGTGCCCCTGTGACAACAATTTTGGACCCCTTGTGGCCCTCCTAAATGTAGAGTATTAAATCATTTTTACATAACTAATTTTTGCTATTCGTTTTTTACATCCGTTATTAGACAGTGGCAACGCTGAACACTAATGATTATGAACGTGGTCTTTTGCCTGCTAATGCCTGCAATGCCGTGAAAACGATATGACAACAATAACGTCTAATGTAACTGGCCCCCCCAGTTGAAATGGTCTAAAACCTCCACTGCTGACTCATTCAACTCAAAGGATCATCTCTTGGCCTTTATCAACAGAATAGGACTGCCACGACTACATGAGTCATCGAGCCAGCTGCCAATATAGCTAGACTTAAAAACAGATTATTCTTTATTGGTCAAATAAGTGGCATATTGGCTGCTGGTGGTCCCTCCCTTTTTAAATTGGCTGTGTGTTGAATTCCAGTCAGACTACTGCAGGCTACTGTCATGTCACCTGCCCAGATGGATAACATATCACCTCACCCCATTTGAACAGAAGACTAGGCCTAATGCAAAAATCAGCATCCCTTTTCTGATGTGCCTTCTAAAAGACCTAGGTCATCAATGCATTGTAGCCCCTTTTTCCTCTAGCTAGATGGGGTTATCAAAGAATTTTACATGCTTCTATAGGACAGTCAGTCCATCATAGCTCATTTCTTTCTGTGTTGCCTTTCATTGCGCTTAGCGTTTTGACCAGGGTTGCTGCTGTTAAGAAATGTCAAATGCATTTAATCACATACAAGTGAATCTTAACGTCGACTTGAATTTTCACTTAGTCGTGCACTGATGTCAATGGGAGACTAAGTGGGAGTTGGTTTGCCCCCAAATTTAATTTAGCCAGTTTAGTTATCAAGACTTGAACAGATTCTCTTTCACCATTTTCTGATTATGTGCATCTTTGTCTTTCAGGTGAACTTTACAGTGGACCAGATCCGTGCCATCATGGACAAGAAATCCAACATTCGTAACATGTCTGTGATCGCTCACGTGGACCACGGCAAGTCCACGCTGACCGACTCCCTGGTGTCTAAAGCCGGGATCATCGCGGGGTCTCGCGCCGGAGAGACTCGCTTCACAGACACTCGCAAAGACGAGCAGGAGCGCTGTATTACCATCAAGTCCACGTAAGTAGTACAGGGTCGTGTTCCTTCTGTTGCAAAATGTTTTACAGCAACAAAAAGAACGGTTTCTTATTGGAAGAGTTCAGATAGTCCCGCTGTTTGTCTGGTTGCCTCCATTTCATTGTGAGTGAATACAACCCAGGAGTGCCCTTGTCAATCTATCCTATGTTGCTGGGGGGGTGAAGCTCTTAAAGTTACATTTATTCTGGCCTTCACCAGAATAAATGTATTGTTTACTTGAAGAGTGAGCGATGCCCCTCCGTGTGATCTATTGACTCAGTCACCCTATCTCATCGTTGTATGATAGGCTGTCATGGTCTCACACACTTTCATTAGTCTGCTGCCCTGTGTACATAGTCATGGGCCACTGATCACTTTCAAAATGTTAACATACTGGTTTACCCACTTCATAGCTATATATGGTATTCCGTTCCAGGCCTATCCTATTCAACTATTGCTGTACAATTCAGATAAACTACAGTACCAGTCAAAAGCTGGGACACCCACTTAAGGGTTTTTCTTTATTTTTTTACTTCTATTTTGTTGAATAATAGTGAAGACATTAACTATGAAATAACACATGGAATCATGTAGTAACCAGAAAAGTGATGAAGGTCAAATATATTTATTTGTTTAAAGTTGCCACCCTTTGCCTTGACAGCTTTGCACACTTGTGGCCTTCTCTTGACCAGCTTCATTAGGTAGTCACCTGGAATGCTTTTCAATTAACAAGTTAATTTGTGAAATTTCTTTCCATAATGAGTTTGAGCCAATCCGTTGTTGTGACAAGGTAGGGGTTGGTATACAGAAGAGAGCCCTATTTGATTAAAGCCCAAATCCATATAATGGCAAGAACAGCTGAAATGAGCAAAGAGAAACAGGAAGTAGTTTCCTACTATCCCTTTCTGCATCCCACAGCGGACTGGGATGCTTGGTTTCAGACAAACAACCACATTAAAATCTAGAATTCACCTGTTCTTGCTTCCCTCACTCCTCTCAGGGCTATCTCGATGTACTATGAGCTGGGGGAAAACGACATGGCCTTCATCAAGCAGTCTAAGGATGGGCTTGGCTTCCTCATCAACCTGATTGACTCACCGGGCCATGTGGACTTCTCCTCTGAGGTCACAGCCGCCCTTAGGGTCACCGACGGCGCCCTGGTGGTGGTTGACTGCGTCTCAGGTACACTCAGTCTCCCTTTCCTGTGGTCTTGTCTGTACTTCGGTCTCTTGCAGTTTTGTGTTCTGTCTTTGTCCCAGTCGCCTGTCTGTTCTGCCCCTCTCCCACTCTTTTGATTTTCATGTTATTTTAGTCATTGAACATATGCCCTTATTCAAAGGGACTTCCAGGAGGAATTATGGTTGTGTACCTTGCTCAAGGATATGTCAGCATATTTTACACCCTGTCTGCTCGTAACCACTAGGCTAACTGTTCATCTAACAACTTCTCGCTTTCCCATGGTCAGGTGTGTGTGTGCAGACAGAGACCGTGTTGAGGCAGGCCATTGCTGAGCGCATCAAGCCAGTGCTGATGATGAACAAGATGGACCGGGCCCTGCTGGAGCTGCAGCTGGAGCCTGAGGACCTCTTCCAGACCTTCCAGCGCATCGTGGAGAATGTCAACGTCATCATCGCCACCTACGGAGAGGATGAAGCGGGACCAATGGGTGCCATCATGGTGAGACTGGCACGGGTTGCGTCAACAGAGTTCTGTGGTTTAAACTGACGTAACATGCTTGTTAAACTACAATGGAGAAACCTGTGTCCTGTTGAACTGCCAGATGTAAATGGGACTAGTCCCCTAAACTCATCATAGGGAAACATGTTTGACCTAACAGACAATGACCTGCCCCTATTGTCTTCCCTCAGATTGACCCTGTGATCGGTACCGTGGGGTTTGGGTCTGGCCTCCATGGCTGGGCCTTCACTCTAAAGCAGTTTGCTGAGATGTACGTGACAAAGTTTTCTGCCGGCAAAGACACCCAGCTGGGATCGGCGGAGAGGTGTAAGAAGGTGGAGGACATGATGAAGAAGCTGTGGGGGGAGAGGTACATGCACACTCACTGTACATAGTTTACACATTGTGCATAGAAACCTTCTGAAAGATGTGAGGACATGATGAATAATCTCTGGACAGAGGGGGTGTATTCATCCGGACAGTACTGGAACAAGATGTGCGTTTAGATGGACAGACCGAAAGATGCGCGCACAAGACTCAATTGCGGGTAGATGGGTACACACTTACTCTGGGTGTGTTCCAGATAGACATTCTCTGTGCAGATTGTCAGGTGTGTATATATGCTGTCTGGAGAAGTGTAGCATCTCATGAACCACACCAATGTGATTTAGTAACTATATTTCCACAGAGCTGCACTAAATGTATCTGGAATGCACTTTCTCTCTCCTTCTCTGGGCGCACTTGATTTGAAAACGCCTGTTGTGCTGGTTAGGTGGTGCTTGTACCTTAGGACCAATGAAATGGCTCCAAGGGACAACGCCGCCTAACTCCGGCACTTCGGACGAACTAAATTAAGTGTGCCTGTTCTCTCTCGCTTTCTCAATCACACGCACACAGGTGAGGGCGTGGCAATATTGAAAAGTGATTGCAGGTATGTGGCGTGACACGGGCAGCCCCATATGTACAGTGTTATTCTCTGTATGGAGACCTGAGGAAGACCAAAGGGTTGAAGACAAAGTAAACCCATTTGGGAGCCTAAATTGCAGGTGCGCACTCTTCTCTTATGCTGGCAAACAATCTGACGTGTTGCAAATAATTGCTGTTTTTGGCTGTTTACGTGTCACGGCTGACTGTAACCTACTATATGTAAATGCTTGTGAGTTCCTGGCTGTCGTAGTGACATGTAGTTAACTGTTGCACTTGTCTTTTTTCCTTGACTCTTAATAGCACTGGTTTTGCAGATGGCAGCTATTTTTGAAGACGGTTTTACCAAAAGGTTTTGTTTGCAAACAGGGTCTAGGTCCATTTGAATTATTCAGTCAATTCAGGAAGTAAACTAAAATGAAAGGTTTAATTATTGAAAGGGGTTATTTTCTCAAACCTGAAAAGGACAAGCTATTTCAAGTTATTCCATGTTAAATTCAAATCACTATATTGATTTTAAATTGGAATGGACCACTGCCTTGTTTGCAACTTGTGTTGAATGCACTTTTGAAATGTGCACCAGTCTGTATAAGAGCGTCTACTAAATTATTAAACTGTCAATGTGTGATGTTCACCTGGTAGGTTTTTTGACCCAGCCACTGGGAAGTTCAGTAAGTCCAACCTTGGCCCTGACGGTAAGAAGCTGCCCCGCACCTTCTCTCAGCTGGTCCTGGACCCTATCTTCAAGGTGACCCCCCCCCCCCAACTTTTTTTTTTTTTAACCAATTTAACTAGTTAAATAATTTAACATTAATTGATTTTATGTAATTCATTGACCAATAAAATATATATTTTTATGGTAAGGTAACTTCTCCCTTCCTCCCTCCAGGTATTTGATGCTATCATGAACTTCAAGAAGGATGAGACAGCCAAGCTGATAGAGAAGCTGGACATCAAGCTGGATTCTGAGGACAAGGAGAAGGAGGGCAAGCCCCTGTTGAAGGCAGTGATGCGTCGCTGGCTCCCGGCCGGAGAAGCCCTGCTCCAGATGATCACCATCCACCTGCCCTCCCCCGTCACGGCCCAGAAGTACCGCTGTGAGCTGCTCTACGAGGGACCAGGAGACGACGAGGCCGCCATGGGTGAGGCCAGCCCACAGTTTACACACCAACATGTCTCACACAACATCCAAAATAAAGTAACCGTACCGTCCATGTCAACTAGCAAAGGAATAGACATCACATTTCCTAGTTGATATAAAGTCTGGTATCATAATCCTGATTAACATCATCTCAGGTATCAAGAACTGCGACCCCAAGGCTCCCCTGATGATGTACATATCTAAGATGGTGCCCACCACAGATAAGGGTCGCTTCTATGCCTTTGGCCGTGTGTTCTCTGGCTGTGTGTCCACCGGTCTGAAGGTGCGCATCATGGGACCAAACTTCACCCCTGGGAAGAAGGAAGACCTCTACATCAAGCCAATCCAGAGGTGTGTTTGGGGATACCATTTTAGTGCAGCAGATGTGTGTGACTTCAAACTTTTTTTAAAAAGCGTTATATATTCTCTTCATCCCTCTCCCATTTGTCTACCACTGTAGGACCATTCTGATGATGGGGCGTTACGTGGAGCCCATTGAGGATGTACCATGTGGGAACATTGTTGGGCTGGTTGGAGTTGACCAGTATCTGATTAAGACTGGGACCATCACCACCTTTGAACAGGTGTTGTACAGCTCATGTTTTACTATAGCAAAACTCAAGACAGCTTTGTCTTTTTATGACTGGAGCACTCTGTCTTTATCTCTGGTCAACAGTAGTGCACCATCTAGGGAATGGGTTGCCATTTTGAACAGACAATGGATGTATATTTCTTAACGTCATATATGCTTGTCCAACAGGCTCACAACATGCGTGTGATGAAGTTCAGCGTCAGCCCTGTGGTGAGGGTGGCTGTGGAGGCCAAGAACCCTGCTGACCTGCCCAAGCTGGTGGAAGGCCTGAAGCGTCTGGCCAAGTCTGACCCAATGGTGCAGTGTATCATCGAGGAGTCTGGAGAGCACATCATCGCCGGGGCCGGAGAGCTTCATCTGGAGATCTGTCTCAAGGATCTGGAGGAGGACCACGCCGGCATTCCCCTGAAGGTGAGAGAGAGAGGAATAGGGCATAGGGAACAAGATTGTACTTGGAGAAAGCAGTGGTGCACTATAGAGGTGATTTTTGTGTTCCACTGATAGAATCTGTGTCTTTGCTCTGTTGCCATGGTAAGATGACAATGGACTAACTCTTTGTCCTAAACTGAGTCACAACTCTCTCCTCGCCCTAACAGAAATCTGATCCAGTGGTGTCCTACAGGGAGACTGTGTCTGAGGAGTCTGAAGTGCTGTGTCTATCCAAGTCCCCTAACAAGCACAACCGTTTGTACATGCGGGCTAAACCTTTCCCTGACGGCCTGGCCGAGGACATCGAGAAGGGGGACGTCAGCCCCCGACAGGAGCTGAAAATCCGTGCCCGTTTCCTGGCTGACAAGTACGAGTGGGACGTGTCGGAGGCCCGTAAGATCTGGTGCTTCGGCCCTGACGGTACCGGACCCAACCTGCTGATGGACGTGACCAAGGGAGTCCAGTACCTGAATGAGATCAAGGACAGTGTTGTGGCTGGCTTCCAGTGGGCTGTCAAGGAGGTGGGTTTGCATTGAGCTTGATAACCACCTGCTGCATCATGAATCATTTTCCTTGCAAAAGCTCATTGAAGCGTTGTAGTTTAAATCTACATTCATGACTTCAGTTTGTAGTTTAAATCTAAATTTCTGAGTTGTGACATGCAGTTCCTTCCACCCTCCTACAGGGTGTTTTGTGTGAGGAGAACATGCGTGCAGTCCGCTTCGACATCCACGACGTGACCCTGCACACAGACGCAATTCACCGCGGTGGCGGACAGATCATCCCCACGGCCCGCAGAGTGCTGTATGCCTGCCAGCTCACCGCCCAGCCACGACTCATGGAGCCGGTCTACCTAGTGGAGATCCAGGTGTGTGTAACTACTTTGCCACTAACCTGGCCTTGTATGCTAGGCTAAAGGGGTCTATTTGTAATCAACTATGTTTCTGAATAATGCGTTTCCTGCCTCTGCAGTGCCCAGAGCAGGTAGTGGGTGGGATCTACGGCGTGCTGAACAGGAAGCGAGGCCATGTGTTCGAGGAGTCCCAGGTGATGGGCACGCCCATGTTCATCGTCAAGGCCTACCTGCCTGTCAACGAGTCGTTTGGTGAGTGTTAACTCAATCTGGAGCTTACCAGGGATGTGTTAAGAGAATTGGAATTTTAGTGTACATTCCAAGTTGACTGAAATTAAATTGTGCAGAACAGTTATCTGATAGGTGCCACATTGAACTCTGACCCAGAGTTTTGGACCTACTGGCAGATATACACCTTAAATGTTAACTGTCCTGTTCCCCGCCCCCAGGATTCACCGCTGACCTGCGCTCCAACACGGGCGGCCAGGCCTTCCCTCAGTGTGTGTTTGATCACTGGCAAATCCTCCAGGGAGATCCCCAGGACCCCACCACCAAGACCGCCATTGTGGTGGCCGAGACCAGGAAACGCAAGGGGCTGAAAGAGGGCATCCCGGCCCTGGACAACTACCTGGACAAATTGTAAATGTTGTCCTGGTTCCCCCTAGCCACTACAACCCCCCCCCCCCCACCCCACTTGTGTAGATTGATAATGATTGGGTAGGCATACGCAATATGTGGAAGATTTCACCTAGCCTATCGGAGGGTAACGTGACGCTATTGGCATATTGCTTATGGTATACCTATCCGACCCTTTCAGATGTACACAGTGCCCAGGGGAAGGGACTAGGGCTTGGTTTGGAAGTTAGTGGTTCTCTGACCTTATTTTTCTCCCCCCCCTTCTATTCCTCCATTGTACGAGTGAGGGATGGGACTGTACAGTGCACTGTGCGCAGTAGCGCTTGCCTAAATGGAAACCTGGTGACATGAATCCAAGGGTGGAATATGTCAATCATAATAAAGATGAATAGAAATTGTACGTGGAGTGGATGTCTTTATTGGTTTTTGAATGGTCTGAAATCACAAGTTGATGGTGGATCAGGACAGCCAGTATATAAATGGTACTTTCATTATACATTTACATTTTAGTCATTTAGCAGAAGCTCTTATCCAGAGCAACTTACAGTAGTGAATGCACTTTTTTTTTTGTGCTGGTCCCCCATGGGAATCAAACCCACAACCACCATGCTCTACCAACTGAGCCACACGGGACAATCATTACCTTGCTAGTAACTCTTTCTGTAATGTTCCCTGAATACTTTATTTGACCCTTGCAAAAAAAGAGCCAAGACCAGCAGTGTTCAAAAACTTGGTAGTTTTGGACTTTCAATTCAGTGATTTAAAGGCAATGTTTCCTCTTAGCAGGGACGTGCTGTGCTTATGTCCCTGTCAGGTGGAAATGACCTAGATTTCAATCGGAAGCTGTAATGCATGGCACTGCCTGGAGTCTAAATGGCATTGGAAATAGACACGTATGCTGGGGCTGTTTACCTTCCATCTCCAAGCACTAATCATCTTGCAATGGTGAATATCAGTCTCAGGACTTAGACTGCCCTCCATGGGGTTGAAGAGCTGAGGGATTTTAAACCTTTAAATACAACTTGCATATATAATGACTCCTGTTTAGCAATGAGTGCTGAACATCCTGACAACCAGAATTACATTACTGTAAATCCATGTTAGAACATCCTGAATATGGAGACCTGATGGCCAAAAAAAATTGTCTTGATGTTTTGTTAGTGTCACATGACTGCACCCTAAAGGGTGTGGGGACTGGAATTTAACAGTAAGGGAAGCATGGTGGGTCACTGGTAGTGTAACAGTATGTTATGCTTTTAGCTACAGACAGACCATACAACGGTGGTTCTGTAAATAGTTCGACTCCTCCCTCAGATAAGACTGTTGTCAAAGTAACAAGGCAACATCCCTCCATGGTCAGTGTGTAATAAGGGGGAGTTAGAGGGATAAAGAGCATGCTCCAATAGTTGATGCCTCCTTCACCCCTCTGTGACCTCACCACTGTACAATCCAACCAATCACGTACAGTCAGAGAGACTAAGGAAGGGCCACAGGGAGTAGATAGGCATTTGTTACATATTCGGCCAGAGTCTCATCAGTCCAGTGACCCCGAGCCCTCAGAGGTCAGGGTGAGTTTAGAGGGGACTAGGTGTAGAAGATGACTTCGGGGATCTGTCCGTCTTCTACCGAGGTGCCATTGTTGTTGCCCGCGGCGTAGCAGAAGGTGAAGCATGTCTTGGTGCCGGTGGAGGACGACTCGTGAGTCACCTTACGCATTCCCTTGGTCCCATAGTGAGAGTCAGGACCCTGAGAAACACCGGGAGGAAAGAGGGCATCACTTGTTGACCACAACACCAATCAAAACATTCCAACCTAAACAAACATGTACCTTGAGTGTGGCGCAGGCTGTGTAGTTGACATTGGGAAGGATCTCCACCGGCTCCTTGAACATGACTCTGAAGGTGTTGGATGTGCCATCACAGCTGAAGCCTGTGTCGTTCTGACCCAGCACTGTGTTACTGTCTGTGTGAATGATCTGGGACGAGAGAGGGAAACGTTACAGAAACAATCTCCCTGGTCCCATATTCCCATTATAGTGCACTACTATGGACCAGAGCCCCATTGGCCATGATCAAAAGTAGTGCACTATAATGGGATTAGGGTGCCACTTGGGACGCAACAGTCACACATCCTACACCAACACACTGCTAATATATATCTATCCACAGGAACGTATATACTGTCAATGATTTCGGAGAGAAATGCCAGAGAGGGAAGGGAGTCTTTGTTCCAATGTATTCTGTCTATATAAATCAAATATGATTGATTGACTGATTTGGTTAGTTAAGGTGGGCAGTGCCTGGATGTTGACTTGGTAGTCTGTGGGGCCGTGTATGGAGCCGTAGAGGCCAAAGCCCACCACGAAGATCCTCCTGTTCACTGAAAACCTGGGAGAAGAAGAGGAGGAATATTAAAACAGGAGAGAAGAAGAAGAGGAATATTAAAACAGAAGAGGAATATTAAAACAGGAGAGGAGTGGATAAGAGGGATAGATTATGTCCTCAGGAAATATTTCTGAGATTAACTATCACACACAAAGTTAATTTGATCAGTGTGTGTTCTCACCGTATGCGGTCACTGGTTCCACTGTAGCCCCAGCGACTCTCCACCTGTCCGAAGCGTGTGATGCTGCACTCCTTCCCCCGGAGGCAGCAGCGAGGCCGGTCGATGAACTCTACGCGGGGCTTTGGGTTCACCGTGAAGTGAAGGAACAGACTCACCACCTCCCTGTCTGTCAGGATACTGGACTGGGCCGGTCCTGGGTGGAGACACAGCAGGGATAGGAGGACATGTCAGAGTGAGATCATGAGAGAGACATACAGTGTGCAAGAATGACTGACTGTCTGTGTGTGTGTGCTACCTGCGGCAAACTCCTCGATAGTCATGAGTGGGAAGCGGATGAGGGCGAGGGCCTTGCCCAGGACCCTGCGTTTGTTCTCTGGGGTGGGCTGTAGCTGCTGCCGGTGGGCCTCTGCCTCTGCCCAGCGTACCGCCGCCACAAACAGACGCACCTCCCTCACCCCCAGGGTGTCCCGCTCCAGCACAGCCACTAAAGTATCTGAGAGAGGAGGGAGAGAGGGTAGAAAGATGGAGGGAGTGGACAAGAGAGGGAGAGGAAGAAGAGAGGGGAGGAAGGGAAGACATAGGAGAAGGGGAAAGAGTGAAAAGGAGAGGAGGGAGAAGTCATCATGAGACAAACATTGCCATGCGCATTTCAAGATTGCATTACCAGATGTAGAGTGAACTACAAAATCCAAAGTGAACTACAATACCCAGATCTATGTCAGTGAAACCCTCAGCTGCGAGCGCATCTCCTGTATTCTTATCGATGTTCTCTAGACACAAGCTGGCAAGCTGGGGCTCATCGAAAAGTCGAGCCTGAAACACACACATCGATCAGAGACTCACAGTAAACAGTCGTTTACTTAACATGAACTGACCAAGAACCTATGCAACTCCTGTTTTGGGACTAACCTATTGATTTGAGATGTTCAGACAAAATGTACCAGAGATATTTTGATACTGGGTCAGGCCACACAATCAGGCTCTGGTTGAGTTGTTTAGACACTGCATCCCAGACAGACAGTACAACAGTAGCTGACCTGAGTCAGCAGCATGAAGGCATTGTCAGCCCGCAGGTTCTTCTTGAGGAACTCCACACAGTGGGCCTCCAAGGCTGGCACTGCATACTTCTTAGCCGTGTACAGAGTGGTCATCACCGTCTCAGGTCCTATCTGGACCTCATCAGAGTACAGGAACCTGGAGGGGACAAGATTAGATTACTGATAGCAGGGGACCTTTAATCTTAAGGTGTAAGTATGTTGTATTTATTAGGGATCCTGGGGTACATAAACATCACATAACACCACTACATATCTACAATACAGAATGTATAATACCACCATACAACAATATTACAATGTACGTGTGTGTAGAGTGCGTGTGCTACCCTGTGTGTGTGTGTATGCGTGTCTTGCTTCAGTTCGGCTGGCGGAAGTCGGCTAGGCGAACGAGTGTCCTTGCATACTCCCTTAAAAATACCTTCTTAAGAAACGAGAGCAAGGCAGCAATAGTACCGTTTGTCCATGATGAGACGCCGTAGCCAGTTAACACTTCCTCAAAACAGTCTGAATTAATCTAACGCAATAAATCTGTCATTAATTTAGACGTTTTTGCCGATTTTTGGAACAATTTTACATCTAGTTAAAATGTTTGGTAAAGTTTTTCTCAATGGGGGGAGAAATGTGCATTATAACGAGTCGTCAATTGTTGAACAACAACGAAGACTTCATTAAAGAATTCCGACAGTTGACCAATCACGGACGAAGGGGCGTATACTTCGGCTCCCGAACTTCAGCTGGCCTTGAGAAAAAAATAGTGTGTGCCCGAACAAAAATGTCATCATAATAAATGCACTAACTCTCCCAAACTGTTTCGGCTGGGAAGCATGCGGACATGTGGCCTTTAGAGGGCATACGCTTCTAACACACCAACAGCGTCATTGCATTTTGGTACACCACAATTACCAATGAAAACGCTGCGTTTGCATTGCGTAGCAGAGGCAGTTGCAGTGCGTTTGGTGTTGATTCATCGAACATATGCATGAAACTGTATGTGTAGACAGCTTGACAGAAATGATAGCAGAAGGTGAATGTTGAACTGTTGTTGCATACATATCCAGATGATGCTGCGAGCTATTTTGCGCAACGACGCTGTCAGTGTGTTGGAAGCGTTAAAGGCCCTGCATGGTCAATCCACCATCTGAAGTAGCCATACAACATTTACTGTGATTCAGCCTCCACAGACGTCAGGGCTTTCATACTTCTTGCGCAGAGCAGAGCAGAGCTATTGTGAAGGAAGTTGTCAAGGGAGTGAGTATGTTAATACAGGATGTACCTCCCCTACCTACCGTCAACCAATCATGTCAATATGGGGCTATACAACTTTGAGGCGCACTGCAATGTGGTACAGAGTTTGAGTTGGCGTCTGCATGCCTCCAGAGGCTTAGCAACTGCATCACACCCTCAGACCACATTGTCAGATGAAGCATAAATTGGCTTTAACAGTCTTTGGTGGAACCGATAACCTGGGTTCTGCATACTATATGGCCATAAACTGTCAAATACCTTGGATGGGACCATTTGCGCTATTATGATTGTAACGTTTCTAAACCAGGAAGTACTTACTTCAGTAATGCCAAAAATGCTGCAGGTTCGACATCTGGCAACTCGATTTCCGTTGAGGTGGTCGCCATACCCCCGTTGAACATGGCATCGAAGACTGCGCTGCCCACAGCGAGAACGAATCTAACCAAAACCAAAGCCCTCATCAAATAAAAACAATGCCTTTCACCACTAACATGATGCATTAAACTCGCTTGGATTAATAAACATGTAAATTTGACGAATTTCTTTACTTTCTTCTACTAACCATCCTTTGTAGACAAACTATAGTAATAAGGAAATGCACGTTCGTGCTTACCTGTGTGCGGGTATTCGTTGCACTCCCATACCTTTCCCCACTAGAAAATGAACGTCACTCAGAACCTCGTTATTGAACAGGAAAGCAAACCGCTCCTTTACAGTGCTTTTCGTCGCCTGCCAGTTGTACACGGGCTCCCGGTAAACCAAAACAGCAGCTGCCGGTGGAGCTGACGACAGTGAGGAATGGGTACCTGGTACAGTTGCAGCTGAAACATTTGATGCCGTTGCTCCGGAGGCCCCCCTTGCCGCAGCGCTTTGAACTGACGCTTGCTGAATCGAGTTCTGCACAGTCGGTGGAGTTCCAGCTGCAACACCGGCGTTTTCTCCTCCGCCAGGCCCCGACTGCGGGTTGGGGCGCCTTGCAGACCCCTGAACCCCTCCGGTCGCACCAGTGGGCCCACCGTTGGACGTAGGCATTGAATAACCACTGTTGCTGGGCTGACCATTTCCCAAAGGCCCTGGGCCGGAGAAATTTAGGGAGGGAGGCCTGCTGTACTCCCCAGCAGCCATCTTGAATCTGACAGATCGTGGGAGGGGCGTGACGTATTCATAAACGGAACACGGTCGGGTACGTGAACCAGAGGTTGTTTGTAAAATATCTTTGCATGTTTTTTAATTATATTTGTTGTTTAATAAGATATATATATATATATATATATCGAAAAATAAAAAGAACCATGGGCTCCAGACAGGATGCCTCTAGACCCAGATCCAGGATCAGATGATCATCTCCCCACCTAACCACAACTAAGGTGGAGGGAAATGTAAAACGGACCCTAGATTATCCAGTAATAAAAACTGAGTGGTTTGAGGCCGAATGCTGATTGGCTGAAAACCGTGGTATATCAGACCGTATACCATAGGTATGACAAAAACAAATATTTGTACTGTTTTAAGTACGTTTGTAACCAGTTTATAATAGCAATAAGGCACCTCTGGGGTTTCTAATATATATATATATATATCACGGCTAATGGCTGTATCCAGGCACTCCGCATTGCATCGTTGATAAGAACAGCCTTTAGCCGTGGTATATTGGCAATATATCACAGCCCCTCGGGCCTTATAAATATACGGTATTATCCACTCTACCTTGAACTAGAGAGGGCAATATCTGAGTGAGCTAGCTGTACAGTGCAAAACGTGAGAGAGAAAAAATCCCCAGTGCCGCCGGATGGCGCTATTATTTCTTACTTCATTTGACAAACGACGTAAGGAATAATAGCGTCATCTGGCGGAAGTAGGGTTACATGAGAAAGTGAGAGGAAATCCTCAACTGGTTTAATGAATTGATGTCAATTGTGCCAAAACAACACACCAGGTAATAATCCTCACACTATAGTATGATATGATAGCCTACTCAAAGTACATTTAAATTGATTGAAAGTTAAACGCTTTCAATTAAATTGATTGAATTAAATAAATCAGTTGTTTCCATGTCTATGAAGTACTTGATGCATAGACTCAGTTGAGACAGGGGCAGAAACAAACATTATTCTTCCTTTTTTACAAGGATTTACATTTTCTTGGTTTTTCTCTTCAACAACAAATGACAATGTTAAAAAGCATTATACAAATTACATAATTGATTGGCTGATTGGTTGTTTGTCTGTGAAATGTACAAATTGTCCTGATCCATTGTTTTATTAAGGACGCAGATAGAACAAGGAAATAGTGGCATATCATTTGACTCTTGGAACGCACAGTTTATTAATACTTAGCTATGACGATTAGCACTCAGAATCACATGCAGAGTTCAGTCAGTGATACACATGAGAAACAAAGAGACATTATAATATGTTTATCAATGTTGAGGTAATAAAGACATTATGTTAGAATAAGTGATTCATCTGCTGTGCCAACACATCCCTGGGCCCAGTTTTTCAAAATATATCTTTCTGTATTTTGCCTATCTGATAGGATTCATTTCATAGAAATATAATGAATAGAACAGGAGTCCCCATTCTACAAATTCTATTTATATGCATTTAATCCTAACTGATAGGCAAAATCCAGATAACTTTTGAAAAACAGACTGTACCACCTTTTCCTTAATGACTGACCATACAGAGCAGAGCTGTTGCTCTAGACTGCCTCTGACACACATGACCAGAGATACCGTAGAGCTATATGCAGACATGGCTTCATCAATGCAGATTTAGCCGGGGATATATACCTAAACCCCTCTGCCATCTTGTCTTTACAATGTGCTCCTTTATCATCTCTTTATCATATGCACAGTTCAAAATGAAGTGGATTCTTTAAACAATCTTTTCATTTTCACCAGGTGAACAGCAGGTGGCCAGTGATGGTGCTTTACATCGTCAAATATCCATGAGTTTACACACAGTTGCATGAAGATCACATCTCCCACCTCTAGCAACAGAGATATGGGAGATAGTTTTATGAATAGTTTTATAACATGTTTAAAGTTGGGTAACACTTTGCATTACGTTTTGATATACCTGTGTAGGAGACTGAGTTTCTCATCTGCAGATCAAAAACAGATTGTTTGCATAAAGTGATCAATGGCTTGAAGATCTAATAGTTAGCATTTACTTGTCTTTTGACAAGTTTTCTTTACCTGTGTTTGAATTATAGGCATTGCTGATGTTTGTGAAGTTTCAGCATTGTAGGGTCATGTTTCCTTCTCCTGATGCAAGCAGTGAAGCTGAGAAATCCACGTTCCTAACTGTGAGACACAAATTAAACATTGATGTTAGCTCTCTTTTTTCATTTTTTAAGTACTGAAAGCCTGGGCAGTACATATAGGGGGTATTCCATTGGGCCTGTGTAGTCACTCATAAAGCACTCGTAATTATCAGCATATCATTACCATGCAGAATTTTTTAAAAACATAATCACCATAATCAACACAAGCTAGCCATTCTAATTAGCAACACTTTAACATCTGCATCTGGTTAAATTATTCATTATGAATAATTCATTACCTCATAAAGGGAAAGAATGATTTTATTTAGAAAATTGCTCCTTCATTTCTTTCTCTTCAGCATGTCCACCTGGGTCTTTAGGTTTTTCTTTAGTGATGACATAATTGATTTTGAGATATACATGTCAGTGCTTGACTTGAGCAAGAGCTCACCGGAGGTGAGAACCGGCACATAAAATGTTCTACTGCTTAATTTCCTGCACTTGTTATAGAATAACTCGGATCTGCAGCCATTTTAATATGTAAAAACATTATGGGGGTTATTCATAACACCTTATTCTTCAGTATCAAGCAAGAATACCCAGTACAACAACGAGAAACTATTACAGTTTTATTACTTCATTCTCTCTTCGACATGTTCACCTGGGTCTCCGACACTCTCATTTTAACTGCCTGGGCTACAATGACATAAGTACAACATTGTTATATCAGTGAGAAATCGAGATATGACCAGTAGTCAAACATAAAGTACACTGTAAAAAATGTTTGGTTGTTGTTTCAACTCATTATTATTAAGGAACTTCTTCCACAGGCTTTTTTGGTTTACTCAACTTTTCTGTCCAAGTGTTAGTCGAACAAAAACATTTTTTAGGCCCAAACTTGAGATAATGTAGGCAAAAATTGTCAACTTAAAATTATGTTTGGATAAATTGTCTCATATGTTCATGATTATATTGTGCTTGTTAATTTATGCAGTGGCCTTCCCTGTGGCTCAGTTGGTAGAGCATGGTGTGTGCAACACCAGGGTTGTGGGTTCGATTCCCACGGGGGGCCAGTACAAAAAAAATAAAATGCATGAAATGAAAATGAAATGTATGTATTCACTACTGTAAGTTGCTCTGGATAAGAGCGTCTGCTAAATTACTAAAAAATGTATAAAAAAAATGTAATTCATATTAAATTCATTGAACGTCCGCACCTAGGATTCAAACTCACAACCTCTTGTTTCATGGCATTCCAATCTTCCTGCCACATTCACCGTATCTATGACAATGACTGATTTCACCTGTATTGCTACACTTGGCACATCAAAGTAACTCTCAGCTGGGCAAGGTGGGACGTGACCGTCCCACACTATTCAACAGCCAGTGAAATAGCATGGCGCGAAATACAAAACAGCAAAAATATCATCATTTCAATTTCTCAAACATACGACTATTTTACACCATTATAAAGATACACTTCTCCATAATGTAACCACATTGTCCGATTTCAAAAAGGCTTTACAGCGAAAGCAAAACATTAGATTATGTTAGGAGAGTACATAGACAAAAATAACCACACAGCCATTTTCCAAGCAAGGATATATGTCACAAAAACCCAAAACACAGCTAAATGAAGCACTAACCTTTGACGATCTTCATCAGATGACACTCCTAGGACATCATGTTACACAATACATGTATGTTTTGTTCGATAAAGTTCATATTTATATCCAAAAACAGCATTTTACATTGGCGCGTGATGTTCAGAAAATGTATTCCCACCAAAACGTCCGGTGAATGACCACATCAATTTACAAAAATACTCATCATAAACGTTGACAAAATACATAAATTATTTTTTGAATTATAGATACAGTACTCCTTTATGCAACCGCTGTGTCAGATTTTAAAATAGCTTTTCGGCGAAAGCACATTTTTCAATATTCTGAGTACATAGCTCGCCATCAAAGCAAGCTATACAGACATCCGCCAAGTCTGGGGTCAACTAAACTCAGAATTAGTATTATAAATATTCTCTTACCTTTGAAGACCTTCGTCAGAATGCACTCCCAGGACTGCTACTTCCACAAGAAATGTTGGTTTTGTTCGAAATAATCCATATTTATGTCGAAATACCTCCGTTTTGTTCGTGCGTTCAGGTCACTATCCAAAGGCTTAACGCGCAAGCGCAATTCAAGACACGAAAAGTCTAAATGTTCCATTACCGTTAGTAGAAGCATGTCAAATGTTGTTTAAAATCAATCTTTATGGTATTTTTTACGTAAAAATGCAATAATATTCCAACCGGACAATAGCGTATTCATTCAAGAAGAAAAATAAGGAAAGGCGCGCTCGCGGGATCGCGCATTACCAATCCCTCTGTCCCCAGGCAGTCCACTCATTGACTGAGCTACTATTCTTTGCCCGGTTACAGGAGACGGATGAAAAAACTTTCTGAAGGCTTTTGACAGCCAATGGAAGCCTTAGGAAGTGCAACGTGACCCCACAGACACTGTAGTTTCGATAGGGATTAGAAAGAAGAACTACAATTCTCAGATCTCCCACTTCCTGGTTGAATTTTTCTCAGGTTTTTGCCTGCCATATGAGTTCTGTTATACTCACAGACACCATTCAAACAGTTTTAGAAACTTCAGAGTGTTTTCCATCCAAATCTACTAATAATATGCATATTCTAGTTTCTGGGCCAGAGTAGTAACCAGTTTAATTTGGGTACATTTTTCATCCGACCGTGAAAATACTGCCCCCTACACTTTAAGAAGTTAAATAAAATTGTTTGTCTTGAGTATTCTTTTATCATAGTGATTAAAACAGAGTAATATGCTCCACCCACCAACATTAAACAACTATACAGAAAAACCTCAAATTGATGAAATAAATTAATCTAATCAATGACGAGAGAATAGATAGATTAACTGACAAATGACAGACATGGTGGAGTAGCAGGAAGATCAGAATGACATGAACCAAGAGGTTGTATGTTCAAATCCCTGGTGAGGACATGTTGAATAATAATTACTGTATAAATTAACTTACACAATGTATGTCAACGTGTGTCAAATATGAAAGTTGAAAACATTGCTTGTTAAAAGCACTGTGTGTAACGAGTTGTACATACTTTTTTTTGGTTTGTTCAGGTAACACTTGGACCGAAAAGTAGAATGAACTAAAAAAAGGCAGTGGAACCAGTTACTTAATAATAATAATTAGTTGAAACATCTAGATTTTTTTTTACAGTGTAGATAAAATGTATATATTTACACATTACAGTACATTTCTGTTTTTTGTATGTTCATAGTTTACTTACCAACTATGTTCTCAATACAAACGTTTTTTTCCTCATTTGTCCCTCATATTGCCTTCATTTTCTCTCTTCAGTTCTTCTACCTGCTTCTCAGTAACATTTGCGCTGATTTTCACAGCAACTAGGTCCACTGCTTGGACTGAAATACAGGAGTTGTAGGGCAGTGAATATCAAAATATGAGACATTTTTTAAATTCTGTTATTGGAATGAAAATTATGTGGATATATTGAAGCAACATCTCAAGACATCAGTCAGGAAGTTAAAGCTTGGTCGCAAATGGGTCTTCCAAATGGACAATGACCCCAAGCATACTTCCAAAGTTGTGGCAAAATGGCTTAAGGACAACAAAGTCAAGGTATTGGAGGGACCATAACAAAGCCCTGACCTCAATCCCATATACATTTTGTGGGCAGAACTGAAAAAGCGTGTGCGAGCAAGGAGGCCTACAAACCGTGACACAGTTACACCAGCTCTGTCAGGAGGAATGGGCCAAAATTCACCCAACTTATTAATGTGGGAAGCTTGTGGAAGGCTACCCGAAACATTTGACCCAAGTTAAACAATTTAAAGGCAATGCTACCAAATACTAATTGAGTGTATGTAAAATTCTGACCCACTGGGAATGTGATGAAAGAAATAAAAGCTGAAATAAATAATTCTCTCTACTATTATTCTGACATTTCACATTCTTAAAATGAAGTGGTGATCCTAACTGACCTAATACAGGGAATCTTTACTAGGATTTAATGTCAGGAATTGTGAAAAACTGAGTTTAAATGTATTTGGCTGAGGTGTATGTAAACCTCCGACTTCAACTGTATGCCACTAACGATCGCTCGTTCGGAGAAAGGTAATACATTGTATTTACGTGAAGCTGGCTTCAATAGTTGAGCTGGTGTGAGGCTCTGGTTTGCCCAGTCGAGGTCGCCATTGTGCTTTGTAAATTCTTCCAGGTTGTTGTGGAGTGAGATGTTGTGGTTTTCTGCGTCAGTCAATGTTCTTACTACATTTGCTACCTTTCCAGCTGCAGTCTGTTAGGCTGTAATCTAGGACTCACTTCTTCTTGAGTGATCAATAGTTCAGAGTTCATACCATTTCACATGTAGCGCAAGCTCAAACGTTTTCTGGCCTGTAGAGTTGAAATTAGCATTAGCCCTTTTTAAACGTGAAGACAAGTCCTCATGGTATTTGGAACTGAGGTGACTTTTCGTCACAGGGCTTTTATTCTAGAGTGGAAAAGGGGTTGGTTCATCATTTCCAACCAATGTCTATTCACTTTGGCTTGGCTACTCTGGGCACAAGTTACCATAAAACAAAGATTTTCATTTTAGAAGACTAAATCACATTGTTATCTTTTCAAAGTATTCTTATACTCCTTAGACATTTTATCCCACATTCAAATGCTAGCCCCATAACTGAGGAACCTGTATAAACAGAGTTAGGGTAATGTGGCTGTATTGTCTTTCATGAGGTCACAAACATGAAACAAAACAGACCGGGTCGTAGCTGGCTTCTCCACCGACTGTTTCCACATTCTCTAAATTAGGAATAATGGTTAATTCTCCAATTTGGGGAGGTAGAAGTATTTGGCAGGAGAGTCCCTTTGTCTTACGGTGACACTCTCTCCATTCTGCATGTGGCAAGGGAGGAGAGGGCCTCTGCCAGGAATTTATGATGCTGTTGTAAAGTCATAAAACTGCCCCCTCTAACAGGAGAGGGGGGGTTCACATCTCTGCTAGAGGGCTAGCGTCATGACAGAGCGTTGGGCCAGTAACCGAAAAGTTGCTGCATCGAATCCCCGAGCTGACAAGGTAAAAATCTGTTGTTCTGCCCCTGAGCAAGGCAGTTAACCCACTGTTCCCCAGGCGCTGAAGATGTGGATGTGGATTAAGGCAGCCTCCTGCACCTCTCTGATTCAGAGGGATTGGGTTAAATGAGGAAGACACATTTCAGTTGAATGCATTCAGTTGTACATCTGACTAGGTATCCCCCTTTCCTTTATTGTTTGTTTTATTCTATATTTCAGCACAAGCAGTTGAGCTTGAATCAATGAAAGTCAAATGTTGCAAAGAGCCAGGTGGAGCTGAGGAGACAAAATTAAGGTAATTTCTGTTGACACATATTTAGTAGTATTCACAATCCACAGCAGTTACACTTCATTTGGATATTCTGCTCAGCTTTAAAATATATCTCTTTACTACTAACTTTAGTTGATGCTGTCTCATCTATGTGTCACAGTCAGGACTTTGGGCCTGAGGATCGGGATACACAGGACCCTACAATGCCCACACTACAGATATGTTGTCACAAACATTGGCAATTCTTATAATCCAAACACAGGTATAGTACACAGCAGACAAAGTATACTTAGCCATCAGTGCTATAATCACAAAGGTTCAGTTAGGTTAACTCAGACAACTGCTGTTTGAGATGATTTACTGCTACATAACTAATAGACTTGTGTGTGCTGACTAACATGTCAGTCAGAGGTATTAACCGGAAATGCGTTTTTAAATAAAATGTTTTTGGTGATTAATAATCAACTTAAGAATTGGTTTTGTAACCAAATGTTGCTCCAATACAGGTTTCTTTATCGCACCAGTGAGAATTGTTGTCACGCCCTGGCCATAGAGAGGTTTTTATTCTCTATTTTGGTTAGGCCATGGTGTGACTAGGGTGGGCATTCTATGTCCTTTTTTCTATGTTTTGTATTTCTATGTTTTGTATTTTTTTGTTTTGGCTGGGTATGGTTCTCAATCAGGGACAGCTGTATATCGTTGTCTCTGATTGGGAGCCATACTTAGGCAGCCTGTTTTCCTTTGGGTTTTGTGGATGGTTAATTTCTGTTTAGTGTTGCTTACCTGACAGAACTGTTTGTCTGTCGTTTTGTTTCTTTGTTTATGTGTTCTCAGTACAATAAATACATGATGAGCACTCAACACGCTGCGCCTTGGTCTACTCCCTGCAACAACCGTTACAGTTGACTACCAGTTCAAGTTCTACATCTATGGTCAAGGGTACAGTTCATATGGTTAAGCTGCTCACGTCGGCAAGAATGGAGAGCATACATTTGTAGGTCATGAACATCAACCAACCTATGATATGAACTCCTCTAATGGACTGTCCCTGCTGCTAGAGTCGGGAGATTTGTCTATATGCAACTGTGGCAAAACAATAGGATCTATGACAATGAAAACCACCACAGCACCTTCAGTGGCCACCTGTTGTTCACCATTTAAAGACAGAATCATTTAAATGCATTATTCTCTCTCCATTTTCTTCATTTATTTTAGTAAAAAAACTCATAAACTTAGTAGTCTGAAGGATATGAAGAATCAGTGTACAAATATGATTATATAAGTCAGAAGATGATTAATATGTTTGTCACGACTTCCGCTGAAGTCGGCTCTTCTCCTTGTTCGGGCGGCATTCGGCGATCGACGTCACTGGCTTTTTAGCCATCGCCGCTCCATTTCTCATATGTCCATTTGTTTTGTCTTGTTCCATACACACCTGGTTTTCATTCCCTAATCACACTGCATGTATTTAGTCCTCTGTTCCCCTCCATGTCTTTGTGTGTAATTGTCTCGTGTTACATGGTTATCATTACCCGCCCGACTGGGTTTTCATGTTTCTGTGTTTTTTGCACACGGTTTGTTTATTTTGTATTTCTGTGTCTTGTATTGAACATTTATCGCGCCTTACACTTTTGCCTTGTGGGCTGGAGGTTTTGAAGATGCTGCGTTCTTCTGTTATTTTCCCTACTGCCATAATAAAGTGTGCGCTTGTTCAATACTCCCTGCTCTCCTGCACCTGACTTCTCCACCAGCAGCGCACAGCCCTGAAAGAATTACACACCCGAACCATGGAGTCAGCAGGAGCAGGTACCCCGGTTAGAGGAGTCGAGGAGCACGTCCAGGAACATTCTGCTATGTTACATCATCTTGGTGCCATGATGGATTGCGTTGTCCAGACTATGGACCGCTGGGAGAGACAGGAGGTCTCCCCAGTGCCTCGACCAGTGCAACCGGGGTTACCTCTACACGTCCCATCCGGAGCCAGTCCCAGTGGGATGCGTCTCTCCCTTCCCAGGGAGTATGATGGGACGGCAGCACAGTGCCAGGGATTCCTGTTACAATTGGACCTCTACCTGGCCACTGTGAACCCAGCTCCCTCGGAAAGGGAGAGAGTGTCTGCCCTCGTCTCATGCCTCTCGGGGAGAGCTCTGGAGTGGGCAAACGCTGTGTGGGGAGAGGGAGATGCGGCGTTGGACCACTTCGGGGAGTTCACCCGTCGCTTCCGGGCCGTCTTTGACCATCCGCCCGAAGGTAGAGCGGCGGGAGAACGGCTCTTCCATTTGAGGCAGGGGACGAGGAGCACCCAGGAATTCGCCCTGGAATTCCGGACCTTGGCCGCTGGAGCAGGCTGGAACAACAGGACCCTCATCGACCACTATCGGTGCAGCCTGCGTGAGGATGTCCGACGTGAGCTGGCCTGCAGGGATGTCACCATCTCCTTTGACCAACTGGTGGATTTGTCCATCCGGTTGGATAACCTGCTGGTCACCCACGGATGTCCAGAGGGGACTCTGTCGGGGTGCCATCTTCCAGCACCCCCACTCCGGTGCCCATGGAGTTGGGAGGGGCTGCGCGTAGGGAGACTGGAGGAGGAGCCATCACGTGCACCATCTGTGGCCGCCGAGGGCACGCTGCTGGTCGGTGTCGTGTCGGTTCCTCTGGGAGTCGAGGCAACAGGCAGGGCACTCTGGCGTCACCCCAGGTGAGTCTGCACCACACTCATCCAGAGTCCTCTGTTGACCACCTGTTTGTACCTGTTTGTTTCCCTGATTTTTCCCGCATAAAGGCGCTCGTCGATTCAGGCGCAGCTGGGAATTTTATCAACAGAGCATTAGCCCTTAGTTTAGGGATCCCCATTATTCCTGTAGTTAGACCTTTCCCGGTTCACGCTCTGGATAGTCGACCATTAGGGTCCGGGCTAATCAGGGAAGCCACCATCTCCCTGGGCATGGTGATGCAGGGGGGTCACGAGGAGAGAATCAGTCTCTTCCTCATGGACTCTCCTGCATTTCCCGTGGTACTAGGCCTTCCCTGGTTGGCTCATCATAACCCCACTATTTCCTGGCAACAGAGGGCTCTCACGGGGTGGTCGCGAGAGTGCTCGGGGAGGTGTGTAGGGGTTTTCGTTGGTGCTACCATGGTGGAAAGTTCAGACCAGGTCTCCACCGTGCGCATCCCCCCAGAATATGCCGATTTGGCTCTCGCCTTCTCTAAAAAGAAGGCGACTCAATTACCACCTCGTCGACGGGGGGATTGTGCGATAAATCTCCTGGCAGACGCTGCGCTTCCCAGGAGTCACGTGTATCCCCTGTCGCAAGTGGAGACGGTGGCTATGGAGACATATGTCTCTGAATCCCTGCGTCAGGGGTACATTCGGTCCTCCACTTCACCCACCTTCTCGAGTTTCTTTTTTGTGAAGGATGGAGGTCTACGCCCATGCATTGACTATAGAGGTCTCAATCAGATCACGGTGAGGTACAGTTACCCGCTACCTCTTATCGCCACGGCGATTGAGTCAGTGCATGGGGCGCGCTTCTTCATGAAACTGGATCTCAGGAGTGCTTATAACCTGGTGTGTATCCGGGAGGGAGACAAGTGGAAGACGGTGTTTAGTACCACCTCAGGGCATTATGAGTATCTCGTCATGCAGTACGGGTTGATGAATGCTCCATCAGTTTTCCAATCCTTTGTCGACGAGATTTTCAGGGACCGGGTGTAGTGGTGTATATCGATGACATTCTGATATACTCTGCTACACACGCCGAGCATGTGTCCTTGGTACGCAAGGTACTTGGACGACTGTTGGAGCATGACCTGTACATCAAGGCCGAGAAAGGACTGTTCTTTCAGCAGGTCATCTCCTTCCTAGGGTATCGCATTTCCACATCAGGGGTGGAGATGGAGAGTGACCGCATTGCAACCATGCGTAATTGGTCGACTCCCACCACGGTAAAGAGGTGCAGCGATTTTTAGGGTATGCCAATTACTACCAGAGATTTATCCGGGGTTTTGGCCAGGTGGCTGCTCCCATTACCTCACTGCTGAAGGGGGGTCCCGTACGGTTGCAGTGGTCAGGGCTTTTGGGCAGCTAAGAGCTCTGTTTACTTCGGCTTCCGTCCTGGCCCATCCGGATCCCTCTTTGGCGTTCATGGTGGAGGTGGACGCGTCCGAGGCTGGGATAGGAGCCGTGCTCTCACAGCGCTCGGGTACGCCACCAAAACTCCGCCCCTGTGCTTTCTTCTCGAAGAAGCTCAGCCCAGCGGAGCGTAACTATGATGTGGGGGACCGGGAGCTGTTGGCTGTGGTTAAAGAGTTGAAGGTGTGGAGACATTGACTTGAGGGGGCTAAACACCCTTTCCTCATCTGGACTGACCACCGCAACCTGGAGTACATCCGGGCAGCGAGGAGACTGAATCCTCGTCAGGCAAGCTGGGCCTTGTTCTTTACCCGTTTTGTGTTTTTGAGGTTTTGAAGAAGCTGCGTTCTTCTGTTATTTTCTCTACTGCCATAATAAAATGTGCGCTTGTTCAATACTCCCTGCTCTGCTGCACCTGACTTCTCCACCAGCAGCGCACAGCCCTGACAATGTTTAATGTCTTTTGTGTATGTCAACAAATCGCAAAAATACACTTTTTATATATTGTCGATAGATGATGTGGCTATAGAAGATTGTCAAAGTAACTCTTAGGTTTGAAACAGAAAGAACCCAGAGAATCTATGGGAAGAATATTCCAGGACCATGTTCAGTTGCCAAACGTTGTGGAACGTTGCAGATAGATATTCCATGAATAGAGCTGACGTGATTCCTTATTATAGGAAGCCTATTTAAGTTCAGAATTAAAAAGTTGCTTAACAAGTCACATAATAAGTTGCATGGACTCACTCTGTGCACAATAATAGTGTTTAACAGGATTTGTCTATACCCCACACATACAATTATCTATAAGGTCACTCAGTCGAGCAGTGCATTTCAAACACAGATACAACCACAAAGAACAGGGAGGTTTTCCAATGCCTCACAAAGAAGGGCTCCTATTAGTAGATGGGTAGGAAAAAAAAGATGAAAGACATTGAAGAAACATTTGAGCATGGTGAAGTTTTTAATTACACTTTGAATGGTGTATCAATACACCCAGTCACTACAAAGATACAGTCGTCCTTCCTAACTCAGTTGCCAGATAGGAAGGAAACTGCTCAGGGATTTCACTATGAGACCAATGGTGACTTTAAAACAGTTACAGAGTTTAATGGCTGTGATAAGAGAAAACTGAGGATGAAGCAACATTGTAGTTACTCCACAATAGTAACCTAACTGACAGAGTGAAAAGAAGGAAGCCTGTACAGAATAAAAATATTCCCAAACATGCATCCTGTTTGCAATAAGGCACTAAAGTTAAACTGCAAAAAAATGTGGCAGAGAAATGTACTTTATGTCCTGAATTCAAAACATTATGTTTGGGGCAAATCCAACCCAACACATGACTGAGTACCAGTCTATAGATTTTCAAGCATGGTGGTGGCTGCATCATGTTATGGGTATGCTTGTCATCGGCAAGGACTATGGAGTTTTTTAGGATAAAAATATATGGAATAGAGCTAAGCACAGGCAAAATCCTAGAGGAAAACCTGGTTCAGTCTGCTTTCCAACAGACACTGGGAGATGAATTCACCTTTCAGCAGAACAATAACCTAAAACACAAGGCCAAATATACACTGTAGTTGCTTATCAAGTTGACATTGAATGTTACCTAGTGGCCTAGTTACAGTTTGGACTTAAATCTACTAATCTATGGCAAGATTTTAAAATGTCTGTCTAGCAACAACTTGACAGAGCTTGAAGAATTTAAAAAATAATGTGCAAATATTGTCCATTCAGGTGTGCAAAGCTCTTAGAGACTTACCAAGAAAGACTCACAGCTGTAATCACTGCCAAAAGGGGATTCTAACATGTATTGGCTCAGGGGTGAGAATATTTATGGAAATGAGATATTTCTGTATTTTATTTTCAATAAATTTGCCAACATTTCTAAAAAATATGTTTTCACTTTGTAATTATGGGTTATTGTGTGTAGATGGGTGAGAGAAAAAAAATCTCCTTGATCCGTTTTGAATTCAGGCTGTAATAAAACAACATGTGGAATGAGTCAAGGGGTATGAATACTTTCTAAAGGCACTGTAAATAGCTCCCCCTTCTGGCACTGTATGTGCCATTGTGTGTTCGAGTTTACACTTTACCTGCATGGTGCCTATGCTTGTGTAACCGGTGTGAAATGGTTAGCTAGTTAGCGGGGAGCGTGCTAATAGCGTTTCAATTGGTGACGTCACTCGCTCTGAGACCTTGAAGTAGTTGTTCCCCTTGCTCTGCAAGGGTCCTTTGTGGAGCGATGGGTAACGATGCATCGAGGGTAGCTGTTGTCTATATGTGCAGAGTGTCCCTGGTTTGAGCCCAGGTAGGGGCGAGGAGAGGGACGGAAGCAGTACTGTTACACTTGTAACTATCATGTAAAGACAGGTATTAGGGACACTTACTGTATTATAAGGTGGGACCAGATTAGAACGTAAGGAGAGCTATAGTAAATTTTACAAAGTATAAAATCTAATTTTTGGCTTTGTTTTGTCCTTCAATTCTACTTTTCTATTCTAATCGGTAACATAGACATGTTAAAATACCACATTACTTTTAATTAATATCCTTATGTAGTCAATAAGGATAAGTAGTCAATGATGAATCAAAACTCAGAGTTAGATATAGATGACAATGAAATGTTCTTGCCCAGGGTGCCAGATGTGCTAAGTCTGGCCATTACTCATTGGCTAGAGTCAGTCCCAGATTCAAAGGGAAGGTTAAAAACCAGCAGTGCTGTAAACCTTGAGGTACGAATTTGAATCGCCCTGGACTACAGAAAGCAGTGGGCAGCACTAGAATAATAATCATGTTATTCTCGTCACTGATTCAGTCCAGTACTGACAAGCACCCCCCTCCTCCCTCCTGCTCCCTTCTTTGAGTACCGGAAGGAGAGACTCCCTACTCCGTCCGTGATCATCAGAGATGTATCGTGGCCCCCAGCCTATGCCTCCCCGCTGCAGCTGGTTCGCGTCACATTAAACGTGACGTCACGCGGCGCGGAGCTGTCCTCGCGCTGGTGCTGAAACAAGATGGCTGTGCGCGCGAGAGGAGCGGAGGAGAGCTGAGGGATGCAGAGACAGCGAGAAAGACAGCAAAGTGAGGGGAGCCTTTCAACAGCAAAATAAATAGCCATATCCGTGAAGAACGCACGGATTCCCTTGTAATTATGTCTTCGAATCGATTTTATGTCCACTATGGCGATATTTAGCTTATGTTTAGACGTACGTCTGTAGCCTACACCGGGAGGTAACTGAGGAGTAGCCAAGCGAAGCAGTGAAGACCCCGCCGGCCGGTAGAGGACAGCCGGGGACGCTCAGCGCTGCTGTCAGAGATGTCCCTGCTCTGTGTCGGAGGTAAGAGGACATCAACATTATTATTACTAGTATTATTATTATTATTATTATAATACCATTACAGTGTTACATTTCATAGGAATGTATATTTCATTTGATGTGAATGTTCTATATTGTAGGATACCAGCATCTATCCATATTCAGTGATTCATTCATCTGTTTTTATTACCTCAGCTGTCACTCATAGTGCTGAATGACCAGTATCCCTATGACCATGGAAGCCTATTATGCTGGAGTAGCTCAAATAGGGATCATGAGATACATAGGAAGACGTAGCCTATAGCCAAATATGTCACCTTCTTCACGTGAAAGACGTTTTTCTGATGAAAAAACACGCTGCTCTCTGTCAAGGGTGTAAATCTGCTTTCTATGGTGGGACAAGATCATTTTGCTAAGTGTGCTTGAAATGCAGTAAAATTATAACAAAAGTCACAGTTCAGAATAAAGTAACCGAATAGTAGGCTAAAAGCTTATGTATTAAGCTACAAGTAAGTTATCAATTATTCTCATTGACAACAGACTAGGCTATGTCTTGTCGTGAACATTTAAACATGTAATGATCAAAATATAAAAATATAGACACGTGTTTCTGATTAATACTGCAGCTATCTATAGCACAGTTTTCCACAGACATTGTTGCAGCTGTGTGTTGCGTGCCATGCCAGTTCATGCGTGGGCGGTCAGTGTAGCAAGAAAAGGATAGCCCCTGCCGCACTGGTGCCGCGGTGCCGCGTTGAACGAGCCTCCCTCGGTTGTGAGGGAATCCTAGGGGGGTGTTCGCGTCAGGTCGTGCCGTCTGTAGGCTAAAATGTGACATTTCCCTGTCGTGCCGCGTCACCTCATCACGCCCGGTCCCGAGATAAGCAGCTATGCTGTCATTGTTTCCGCAAAACCTAAATAAGTATTAGTAAGATAATGCCTTGTAAACGAATTAGCCTAAGCGGCATGGCCCACTAAGTCACTGTTTATCCATGAAGTCGAGGTTTCATTCGACGTGTTATTCATTTATAAAACACACAATGCTCAGGATGTCATAGACAACGAGACTTGGTGGAGAGCGCTTTTCATGTTTCTATTACATCACACGCATGCCTTGCATGGTGTGGCTGTTGCTATTTCTGGAGCGAGAGACAGAAATGCTTGTTTGTTCATCAAACCAGCAGCAACGGTAATATTCATATGTGTACCTCGAGGTCCGCAGCACTGCTGGTTTTCATCCTTCCCATCCACTCAGGAGCTGATGATTCAGACATGAGACACTACCACATGACTGAGAAAACTCTTTCCTATCAGTGACATGAACCATCAGTTAACAACCAGGAAGAGAAGAGAAACCAGCAGTGCTGTTCCCTGCTGCAGACCTTGAAGCAGTGAATTCCAATAGCACTGATGTAAGCTACAAGAGTCTGTCAGAATAATACTAGCCTTTAATTCATCCTTGGGGGTCTGGTGGTGGCTGGGAATTTCACAGTGACAGTTCAAGTGGAACGGTTCATCCCACTGGGGTCCTCTCTAAAGTCCTCTGGCCGTCTTCGTAACTCCACAATAAATAAATCAAAGACAGTTGTCAAACACGGGCCTGTCCAGATAAGGTCGCTGTAGAATCTCTGTGGCTACATGCAGCTGTCTTCCCTGCTCAATGTCTGAGTCTGTGTGTGAAAATGTGTTGTTGCACTGAGAGAGTGCAACCGACCGGGTGTCGAATTTGTGTCTTCGAATCTACCTGACCCCAAGACCATGGTAGTCTAATGAGCTAATGGAATCTACCTGACCCCAAGACCATGGTAGTCTAATGAGTTAATGGAATCTACCTGACCCCAAGACCGTGGTAGTCTAATGAGTTAATGGAATCTATCTGACCCCAAGACCATGGTAGCCTAATGAGCTAATGGAATCTACCTGACCCCAAGACCGTGGTAGTCTAATGAGTTAATGGAATCTATCTGACCCCAAGACCATGGTAGCCTAATGAGCTAATGGAATCTACCTGACCCCAAGACTATGGTAGCCTAATGAGTTAATGGAATCTACCTGACCCCAAGACCATGGTAGCCTAATGAGCTAATGGAATCTACCTGACCCCAAGACTATGGTAGTCTAATGAGTTAATGGAATCTACCTGACCCCAAGACCATGGTAGCCTAATGAGTTTATGGCATCTACCTGACCCCAAGACCGTGGTAGCCTAATGAGTTAATGGAATCTACCTGACCCCAAGACCGTGGTAGTCTAATGAGTTAATGGAATCTACCTGACCCCAAGACCATGGTAGCCTAATGAGTTAATGGAATCTACCTGACCCCAAGACCATGGTAGCCTAATGAGCTAATGGAATCTACCTGACCCCAAGACTATGGTAGTCTAATGAGTTAATGGAATCTACCTGACCCCAAGACCATGGTAGCCTAATGAGTTTATGGCATCTACCTGACCCCAAGACCGTGGTAGCCTAATGAGTTAATGGAATCTACCTGACCCCAAGACCATGGTAGCCTAATGAGTTAATGGAATCTACCTGACCTCAAGACCGTGGTAGCCTAATGAGTTAATGGAATCTAAACTGACCCCAAGACCATGGTAGCCTAATGAGTTAATGGAATTTACCTGACCCCAAGACTATGGTAGTCTAATGAGCTAATGGAGTCTACCTGACCCCAAGACCGTGGTAGCCTAATGAGTTAATGGAATCTACCTGACCCCAAGACCGTGGTAGCCTAATGAGTTAATGGAATCTACCTGACCCCAAGACCGTGGTAGCCTAATGAGTTAATGGAATCTACCTGACCCCAAGACCGTGGTAGCCTAATGAGCTAATGGAATCTACCTGACCCCAAGACCATGGTAGTGTAATGAGTTAATGTAAGTCGTCGTAAGGGCCTTTAGGTTTAACACAACGTGACTCATTACACAAGCGACATTCACCGGACAGACCACCTCAGCTGCAAGAGCAGCATGTAGACGGATATGCTGTACATACAGTACTAATGTTATGGATATGAAGTTGTGAGTAAACTTGAATGGGATTCTAAGATCTGTGAAGCTTTATCAGTCGTTTTGATCTAGTCAGTATTTAATCCTTCCGCTAAAATACTATGAATACTGGTTGTGTTGGACGCGTTATGCAGACAGTTAACAAGCTGCTGAAGACTAAGTAAAAGCTGGTGATGGTACAGACCAGGGATGTCTAACATTTTTTGGGTTCAAGTTTGAGCAGATATAAGCCTGTACTAGTTCTGCCTTACAAAGACTTGTTTACTTGGTGGATGTTAGGAAAACTGATGGGTAACAGAACAAAACAGTTTGGGAAACCACCGCTATAAACCATTGGGTTTCTATAAACCTATCATTGGGACCTTTTTGTGGAAATTATCATTGATTAGTGCATTGTTTGTGTGCAGACTGTGTGTGTGCGTGTATGTATCAATGTGTGCATGCACGTGTATTGTTTGTGGGTGGAGGTTCCTCCCTGAATAATTTCCATGGGCAGATATTTAGGATTCAGAGTTATTAAACATTAGCTCCCTGCCTTTCAACAATCTCATTTCTTTCCCATTGATCTTCCTCATGTACTGATATTACCTGAGCTGTTTCTAGTCCTGCTGTGAGAACAATATCAACCACTGTTTTCATCTGCTGCCACAATCAGACATGTTTACATTGATTCTCCACTTTCACTCCACTGAACGATTTAATTAGCAGTGCTGCCTGGAAGAGGGACAACGAGGATGGAATTTGGATATGAATTTCAGGTTGAAAAAAATTTACTGGATCTATCAGATATTCAGCCTGTCTGGGAAGGAAATGGAGGTTCAATCATTCAAAGCCCACTGGGCTTAAACGATGTTAAACAATTTGTCAACTTATTTTGACGAGGATTCTACGTAGAAAATACATTGAATTTGAAAAAGTAATCAACTGCTGTTGAGGGTGGAATTCACCCACAGGATGTCATCACTAACACATTTTCAACATAGACAAACCTTGTTTCAAAGCTACAAATGCAACATTTTATACATCAGATATTCAACATATCCACTATCAGAAAATAAATGATAGTCTGGGGAGCATCTCCTACTGGAGAGTTATAACGACAGATATTCATATGGTCTCCCATCCAGGGTTTTAACCAAGCCCTGCTTAGCTTGATATACGACATCGACTACTATCAATGTGCTTTCATGAGAATTCCTAATGAGCAATCTTAAAACCTCTAGAGTCTAAGCTTTGAAAATATATAAAGGATCAGCTAAACATAGAATTTGGCATTACTGCTATTAGCCAATAGAAAAGCATTGGTTAACAGATTCACTACATGGAACAGTCAAAAATTCCAAAATAAGTTTGTTTTGAAGGGTCTGTCCTGTATCTGAAAGATAGATCCCCTTATTTTAGGCACTAAACTAGCTCCATATATACAGTACTTAAGACAAGTCTAGGCTTGTGGGCATCCTAAATGGAGAAGACCATCGTGAGAGTCACAGCTTTCCAAAGAGGTGTCATATTAGCGGGTAGCCCAGACCATTGGTTGGCAGAAGAGGCTGTACTGGTTACATAGTGTAGCAGGTTCAAGGGTGTGGGGTTTCCACATCACCAAATTCAATAACCAAACACCCACACGGAGCACAACTACAACACACATGGGGAGTTTATTCGGGAGTTTTGCACACTAGGGAAAAGGGGGAATTCACCAACCATTTCACAGTCCATTCTCGTTGTCCGTTCTCCAGGAGTAATCCTAAAACTCGGGTCCTCAGCCAAACCAGTTGTGTGGGGGTTGGTCAGACAGTCCAGGTCAGACAGTCCAGGTCAGACAGTCCAGGTCAGACAGTCCAGGTCAGACAGTCCAGGTCACAACGGGTAACCACACCGTTACTTCTCTTACTCATCACAACACAAACCTCCCTCTACATTCTCTGCCCCGTTGTGCAGGCCGCTTCCTCTTTTATTCCCCATGCACACTGGCTTAATGATCCACGGGCTCGTCTCGTTGGGGTAGGAAGTCCATATAAGGCTCAGGGGTGGAGCCAGCGGGCTGCAAGACGTCTCCCTTCAATAACCACTCCCCTCACCTCTCCCTGCCGTGTGCCACAATAGTGACAGTTCAAGTGGAACGGTTCATCCCACTGGGGTCCTCTCTAAAGTCCTCTGGCCGTCTTCGTAACTCCACAATAAATAAATCAAAGACAGTTGTCAAACACGGGCCTGTCCAGATAAGGTCGCTGTAGAATCTCTGTGGCTACATGCAGCTGTCTTCCCTGCTCAATGTCTGAGTCTGTGTGTGAAAATGTGTTGTTGCACTGAGAGAGTGCAACCGACCGGGTGTCGAATTTGTGTCTTCGAATCTACCAGACCCCAAGACCATGGTAGCCTAATGAGTTAATGGAATCTACCAGACCCCAAGACCATGGTAGTCTAATGAGTTAATGGAATCTACCTGACCCCAAGACCGTGGTAGTCTAATGAGTTAATGGAATCTATCTGACCCCAAGACCATGGTAGCCTAATGAGCTAATGGAATCTACCAGACCCCAAGACCATGGTAGCCTAATGAGTTAATGGAATCTACCTGACCCCAAGACCATGGTAGTGTAATGAGCTAATGGAATCTACCTGACCCCAAGACCATGGTAGTGTAATGAGCTAATGGAATCTACCTGACCCCAAGACTATGGTAGTCTAATGAGTTAATGGAATCTACCTGACCCCAAGACTATGGTAGCCTAATGAGCTAATGGAATCTACCTGACCCCAAGACCATGGTAGCCTAATGCGCTAATGGAATGTACCTGACCCCAAGACCATGGTAGCCTAATGAGCTAATGGAATCTACCTGACACCAAGACCATGGTAACCTAATGAGATAATGGAATCTACCTGATACCAAGACCATGGTAGCCTAATGAGCTAATGGAATCTACCTGACCCCAAGACCATGGTAGTCTAATGAGCTAATGGAATCTACCTGACCCCAAGACCATGGTAGCCATTAAATTCCAGATATACAGTATTTCCATACATTTTTTAAAACTGGTTTCCCGGGGATCTTTAGACGAGTCTTGTGAGGCTTGTGGGCGTCCTAGAGCAAAACGGAGGACACCGTAGTGTCGTGAGAGTCTCAGCTCACCACAGAGTTGTCATATTAATAGGTCGCCCAAACCTTTCGGACGCTACAGACGGAAGTTGGCAGAAGAGGCTGTACCAACTTAGAACAAAATGGAGTCTCATCTTTCAATAGTTTATAGGCCAAACCGTTTGGATGATACAGACGTTTTCATGAGAAGACCGACTTTCAGGATGTCTCATGGTTTGACAAACATCGCTCTAGCTCTACCACCTTTCCCCGCAGATGTGGAAGGGCGATATCGGTGAATGTTGTAGATTAAGAAGCAGCCCATGCAATAAAACAGATATCTTTATCTTAAACAGATGGATTTTTTATTATGTTGTTTAGATTTCTGCAGGGGCGTGGAAGTTGTAGGCCAAGGGTTAATAACTACATATATTCACTGTTGCTATCAAAATCATTCCAAAGGATAGTTTAACAGAGCAAATGAAATGTAATCATACGTCATATAGTATCACTGAGACTATTTAGGCCTACAGTATATAGCATTTGCAAAGTCATCAGCAGCTATTGTTTCAATTAAACCCAGGGTTCAAATAAAAATAAACAATACATACAGTATAAGCCATATAGGTCAAGCTTTGGTTCATTTCAAATGTATTCTTCAAATGTATCATTAATATGTTGGATTCATGTCTCCATCTTAAAGAATAGGACTAAATCTAATCCAACTTTAAATGCACTTCAAATAAAGTTTGATTTGATGTAGTCCTACTCTTTAATGTTGATTCTTGGTTGAGATGGCGACGTGAATCCAACATATCAATGATTAATTTGTAGACAACCTAAGTCAGTGCCACAACATATACATCTCCTTCAAATATTGATATTTGGTTGCGTTGACAGCCAAACACAATTCAATATCACTTTTGCAATACAGTAAATAGCCTATTAACTTGTTGACAAGTAAACCAAATATAAAAGTTATAAAGAACAGGATTAAAACAGTGGTAGCATTAGATATCCTTTAAATGTTGATATATAACCGAGCACACAATTCAATAATACTTTTGTAATACAGTAAATAGTCTAAAGTTAAGGCTATCTTACAAACTAATGTAACAGTATTTATTCAACTTTAAAATGAGTTACACATCCATGGCCACATGTTGAGGTTAGCCTACTGTAACTAGAAATGTCTTCTTATGTCGTCATAGAAAGCACGCATGTTCAAGATAGCATACAACGGTCACAGGTCTGTGGAGATCTTCACTATTACTGTAATAATCTGTGCAGAATCTCAAACAGCATTGATCACGTGCACCATATACTTTGTAATCTCAACTGCAATCGAGGTCATCTGGTTCTGCTATTAGATGAAGCACAGTGAAAACATATTTAATTGTTGTATAAATACAAAACATCTGACATTGTATTCCCATTTGAACTTTGTTGTGCTTTTAAATGGTTAAAATGCAGTGATAACACATTTAGATGACAACTCAACCAAAAATCAGACATTGTTTTTCCTTTGGAATTTGGTTGTGCTTTTATACTGAACAAAAATATAAACGCAACATGCAACAATTTCAAAGATCTTACTGATTTACAGTTCATATAAGGAAATCAGTCATTTTAAATGAATTCATTAGGCCCTAATCTATGTATTTCACATAACTGGGAATACAGATATGCATCGGTTGGTCACAGAAACCCCCCCAAATAGGTAGGGGCGTGGATCAGAAAACCAGTCAGTATCTGGTGTGACCACCATTTGCCTCATGGTGCGCGACACATCTCCTTCACATAGAATTGATCAGGCTGTTGATTGTGGCCTGTGGAATGTTGTCCCACTCCTCAACAATGGCTGTGCAAAGTTGCTGGATATTGGCAGGAACTGGAACACGCTGTCGTACACATCGATCCAGAGCATCCCAAAGCTGCTCAATGGGTGGCATGTCTGGTGAGTATGCAGGCCATAGAAGAACTGGGACATTTTCAGCTTCCAGGAATTGTGTATAGATCTTTGGGACATGGGGCCATTGGCGAAAATCTGATATCAACTTTGGAGGGGACAATTACATGAAATTTTCTCAAGAGCAATTCCTGAGGGGGACACCAAAGGTAGTGCTGTAACACATAGCCTACATTGTAAAATGGTAAATGTATATTGAGGAACCAAAGAAATAAGGTGTTTGCCGTACTCCTAACTACCGGTACCCAAAACTACACAACTAATCACAACAGCAATACCATTGCCTTTAACAAATCTTAGTTCCGTCACCAGTTTAAGTTGAGAGTGGGGGTATCCATGGCATTTTCCAATTATGTTCCTATTTTCCAAGTCAAAAAAATTGAGAACCTTTCATAATGTTGCCAAACAAAGACTCAACAAACTTACCTGAGACTCCCTGTCTCTGCCAGTCTGTCCCTGCATATCTGTCCCCAACTCTGCTGTCTGTGTGCCATCTGTTGCCTGCTCTGCCTAATGACATCATTGTGAAACATTTCCATTAGAATTTCATTTCTTTCTTATGAACATTTTATCAACTAGTCTTTGAGATATTAGGCTACTAGGGTTCTTACTATGCGTTTTGGTGTATTGAAAAATACTCTGATGTCCGTCTTTTATTTTTCTGCCATTTTTCTACCTGGCTTGCTGGCTGGCTACACACACAGTGTGTAGGTTATTTACAGTAGGAGATGGGCTTCTATCATCTTCAATCATTCTATTTGGGGTTCGATCTAAAAGGTAGCTAGCAAATGTGAAACGGATTAAAATGACAAGAGTTGACAGCTGTATGAGTTCACCATTTACACAACATATGCTGCAACCTTTTGTAATTTTAATAGTTTGTTTCATATTGGCTGGCTTCCAACAATAGCTGAATTTGCAAAGCTAGCGAGCACCAATTCAGTTTCAGTGGTGTTTGCTATAATCTTTGCTACCCGGGTTAAATAAAGGTGAAATAAAATAAATAAATAAAAGTTCACTTGCGACAATTTAGCTTTTGCAACGAGACCATTAAATATATTTAAGACAATGGTAGAAGAGAGTGTAGTTCTGTTCAGTTTGGATTTCAGTTTATCGCTAACCTTATCACAGGGACTTTGAAGCACTAACTTACATCATCTGCATGCTGATTCCATCTTTGACGACGCCACATAAATGGAATAGGTACTAGCTAGCTTAATAGTTAATATTTGCGTGCTAGCTCTGCATATTCAGCTAGTGTGTGTGCGTGATTGACTGGATTAACCTCACGTCAGTTACGTAGCAAGCTAAGGAACTGGCAGTGGATCAAACTATTGTGAGGCAAAGGGTGGGGGGTTGCAATCTTTTGAAACTTAAAAACGCGCTATTAAGTGTCTATAATCAGCACAATTGCTTTCATTGCATATTATTAATATTATTTAAATTACATAGTTATGTTTCAGTGATATATTGGGGGGGACAAATCATATTTTTCCCAGGATGGGGGGGTCGTGTGTCCCCCGTCCCCCCCCCGGGATTTCCGCCCCTGCATGGGGCCATGCATTATCATGCTGAAACATGAGGTGATGGTGACGGTTGAATGGCCTCAAGATCTCCTCACTGTATCTCTGTGCATTCAAATTTCCATCGATAAAATGCAATTGTGTTTGTTGTCCATAGCTTATTCCTGCCCATACAATAACCCCACCACCACCATGGGGTACTCTGTTCACAACGTTGACATCAGCAAACCGCTCACCCACACAATGCCATACAGGTGGTCTGCGGTTGTGAGGCTGGTTGGACGTACTGCCAAATTCTTTAAAACAATGTTGGAGGCAGTTTACGTTAGATAAATTAACATTAAATTCTCTGGTAACAGCTCTGGTGGACATTCCTGCAGTCAGCATGCCAATTGCCCACTCCGTCAAAACTTGAGACATCTGTGGCATTGTGTTGTGTGACAAAACTGCACATTTTAGAGTGGCCTTTTATCATCCCATGTACAAGGTGCACCTGTGTAATTATCCACCTGTGTTTAATCAGCTTTTTGATATGCCACCCCTGTCTGGATGGATTATCTTGGCAAAGAAGAAATGCTCACTAACAGGGAGGTAAAAAGAATGTGTGCACAGCATTTGAGAAAACATTTAGCTTTTTTGTGCATATGGAACATTTCTGGGATCTTTTATTTCAGCTCATGAAACATGGGACCAAGACTTTACATGTTGTGTTGATATTTTTGTTCAGTGTAGATGGTTGAAAGCATAGTGATAACACATTGGGAATTCAACAAACTTCTGGCTGACTTTTTGAGGGGTGAATAAAGTTTGAAATCTCATTGATCAACGTCTCTCTACCAAATATTACCCAAATGTCCACATTGAAATGGCGTTGTTTGCCCAGTGGGAGGTGTTTCTTTGTTTAAAAACAAAGTGATGAAGAAGATAAAGTATAGCTTCAGTTCTTCACCGACACAACATAGGGCTACAGGCAGGTAGGTACACGTGCTTCAGCCTCCTTTACATAATACACTAACTTCATTGGTATTCCAGTAAGACTCACTCATCACTAGTTTAGTGTGTGTGTGCGTGTACTTGTGTGTGTGTGTGTGTGTGTGTGTGTGTGTGTGTGTGTGTGTGTGTGTGTGTGTAGAATGCCTCTTCTCTCTTAGTCAGGGAATTTCATGTGTCGTCTTTTCCCCTTTCATCCATTTTCATGGAGACTTGGGCCAAGCAGGCAGGCCTCTAGAGAGTATTATGGGCTGTGCAGGTGGGGGTTGTTGAATATTAAAACTCGCTGTGGATGCAATGTGACTGTGTGTGTGTGACTGTGTGTGTGTGTGGACTCAGACCCATACGAAACATACTTGATGTATTTCTGAGCACCTCCAAGACGTATGATACCTACTAATGGTCTAGTTACTTCAGACAGAAATTAAAGTAGATGGGTTGGTCGGGAGGATCGGTCAGCATAATCCGTGACGTCAACAAATCCAAAGGTTGGGTGTTCGAGTCACGCAGGGGACAACTGTAGGATTTTAGCAAACCCTTCCCCTAACCTTTATTCTAAACTTAACCCACTTCACCTAACCTTTTACGTAAACAATCCTTTGTCGTTAGTTATCCTAACCACCAATGTAAATTCTCCCAGTAATTCTCCTTTGTTGTTACAGCGCAAGAAGCAACCTGGTCTCAGAGAAAGACGTATTTATAACATTTTTTTTTAAATTCACCATTATTTAACCAGGTAGGCTAGTTGAGAACAAGTTCTCATTTACAACTGCGACCTGGCCAAGATAAAGCATAGCAATTAGACACATACAAAAACACAGAGTTACACATGGAATAATCAAACATACAGTCAATAATACAGTAGAATATATATTTTTTAAGTCTATATACAGTGTGTGAAAATGAGTTAAGATAAGGGAGGTAAGGCAATAAATAGGCAATGTTGGCGAAGTAATTACAATATAGCAATTAAACACTGGAATGGTATATGTGCAGAAGATGACTGTGCAAGTAGAGATACTGGGGTGCAAAGGAGCAAGATAAATAAATAAATACAGTATGGGGATGAGGTAGTTGGATGGGCTGTTTACAGATGGGCTATGTACAGATGGGCTATGTACAGGTGCAGTGATCTGTGAGCTGCTCTGACAGCTGGTGCTTAAAGCTAGTGAGGGAGATATGAGTCTCCAGCTTGAGTGATTTTTGCAGTTCGTTCCAGTCATTGGCAGCAGAGAACTGGAACGAAAGGCAGCCAAACGAGGAATTGGCTTTGGGGGTGACCAGTGAGATATACCTGCTGGAGCGCGTGATTTGGGTGGGTGCTGCTATGGTGACCAGTGAGCTGAGATAAGGCCCCCGCCTTTACCTAGCAGAGACTTGTAGATGACCTGGAGCCAGTGGGTTTGGCGACAGGTATGAAGCGAGGGCCAGCCAACGAAAGCGTACAGGTCGCAGTGGTGGGTAATATATGGGGCTTTGGTGACAAAATGGATGGCACTGTGATAGACTGCATCCAATTTGTTGAGTAGAGTGTTGGAGGCTATTTTATGAATGACTTCGCCAAAGTCAAGGATCGGTAGGATGGTCATTTTTACGAGGGTATGTTTGGCAGCATGAGTGAGGGATGCTTTGTTGCGAAATAGGAAGCCGATTCTAGATTTAATTTTGGAATGGAGATGCTTAATGTGAGTCTGGAAGGAGAGTTTACAGTCTAACCAGACACCTAGGTATTTGTAGTTGTCCACGTATTCTCAGTCAGAAGCGTCCAGAGTAGTGATGCATTTAGTTTTATTTGCATTTAAGAGCAGTTGGAGGCCACGGAAGGAAAGTTGTATGGCATTGATGCTCATCTGGAGGTTAGTTAACATAGTGTCCAAAGAAGGGCAGGAAGTATACAGAATGGTGTCGTCTGCGTAGAGGTGGATCAGAGAATCACCAGCAGCAAGAGCGACATCATTGATGTATACAGAGAAAAGAGTCGGCCCGAGAATTGAACCCTGTGGCACCCCCATAGAGACTGCCAGAGGTCCGGACAACAGGCCCTCCGATTTGACACACTGAACTCTATCAGAGACGTAATTGGTGAACCAGGCGAGGCAATCATTTGAGAAACCAAGGCTGTCGAGACTGCCAATAAGAATGCGGTGATTGACAGAGTCGAAAGCCTTGGCCAGGTCGATGAACACGGCTGCACAGTAATGTCTCTTATCGATGGCGGTTATGATATAGTTTAGGATAGTACTAAGCATCCTCCAATTCGTTTGCTATGGTACTGGGTAAAACGTATGAAACTACACGTCCTTTAATTCGTGTGATATTGTACAACCGCTATTCCTTTCATAATGTAACGTATAGAATAATAAGAATTCCCCCGAGACTACATTGGTCTGTGTGTGTGTGGGTAGTGAAAGTGTAGGGCATTAACTATGCAGGTATGAGTTACGTCAGAGCTGTTTAAACGGTACTGCAGTGGGCTTTATAGAGACAAAACCACAAAATATATTCAACCCACTCTCTCAGAATAGGATAACAGGATGTGTTTCTTTATTACAAAAAACACACACATTTGGCATTATAGCCTTAATCGAAACAACCCTTTGAGAGAGATGCCGAAATATATAGTTAAAAAAAAAAATGTATTGCACTTCTGTTGTCCTTCAAGAGGCTAGTGACTGTAACTGGTTGGCACAGTGTAGATGATTCACGTTGACTGCAAGGTAGCAACCCTTCTCCAATAAGACAAGTCTCTGTACAGTGCTCAGAGAATCAGCACGTCCACCTTCTGTCTCTACTGCAACACCACTGTGGATAACACACCACAGGCCAGTCAAACAAGTGGAGCCTCCTCCTATGGTTGACTTCCAAATGGCACACGATTCCCTACATAGTGCACTACTTTTGACCAGGGCTATAGGGGTAATAGGGTGTAGGTAAATAGGGTGCCATTTAGGACACAGCCTATGGGAGTGCACTACAGCCTCTGCTTTCTAGTAAGTGATTTGCTGTGTGTTGTTGCTTCTGTCTATGTGTATGATTGTTATAAGAAATAGTATGGGTTTTGAAAGGACAATTGTTCTGGCAACAAAAGGTGGCAATACTTGGACTTAATGCTACATCCAATGGAAGAATGCTAAATGCTAATGCTAATAGCGTACAATTGAGCAGTGAAAGTAAGGTACAAACAGATCCCCTGATAAGTAGGTAGACTATGAAACAAATCAAAGTATATAGTAAACAAAACATCAGATTAACAAATAAAGAACTCACTTTGGTCCAAGAGACAACAGGACCGTGGTAGCCTAATCAGCTAATGTCCTCAGATGATGGCAGCCATCATGGCCAGCCACAGACCTTTTGGGGTGCATGTGCTCAAACAAAATAAAGTGCGGCCAACATTTTTTGGGGCCACAACCGTAGTCACAGATTCGTTGACAAATTATGACTTTTATTATTTAGATGAATAGTGGCCAATTAAATGACACAAAAAAATAACATTTAGTCTCAAATGTGTAAGTCTTAGTCACTTTACTAATAGCAATAACAATAACAAAATAATAATAAAATATTATAAAACTCTGATGAGTAAAATATTTTGCACAACTATTTTGAATTGGAATAAACGCTGTACTATTTAACAATTAACCAACACAATGAAAACAGAAGATTGGGAGAAATACTGTAACCTATCATCCCTATATCCAACCCAACTCCATTTGTTTCCGCTATGTATCCTACCTGGCTGAAACTGTGATCTAGTGGAGGAAGTATTGAGGAGCATCAAATCAAATGTATTCGTCACATACACAGTTTACAGCCGGAATGTGCGAGCTCCCTCAGCAATGCAGTACATTAATCAATAAAAACAACTATAATGACCCCTCTGTGGAAAGATGAGACTCTCGCGACCACGATGGTGTTCTCCGTTCTTCTCTACGACTCCCACAAGCGTCTTGGGACTCGTCTGAAGTCGGTACAGCCAATTTGCCAACTTCTGTTTATAGTGTCCGAACATGTTTGGGCTACACACTCATATGGCCCCTCTGTGGAATGGTGAGACTCTCACAAACACCTATATTTAGGTTGTTTTTCTCTAGGACGCCAACAGGCTCACAAGACTCGTCTGAAGGTCTCCCGGTACCAGTTGAAAAAAATGATGGAAGTACAGTATATATGGAGACGGTTTAGTCCCAAAAACAAGGGCTTAAATACATGAATACATCCTGATTTTTCTTATACCTCTCAGATATAGGACAGACACTTTGAAACAATCTTCCTTTACATTTTTTGGGGGGGACTATCTGTTGTTCAATGTTAAAGCCAATTTATGCTTTATCCGAAAATGTGGTCGGAGGCGCCATATTGATGGCGTGACACAATTGCAGAGCCTCCGGAGGCATGCAGAGTCCAAATTGAGCTCCGTATCGCATCACCGTGCATCTTTCAAATTTTGTAACAATGCGGAGGGCTCTGTCTAGTTCCACATTAACATGATTGGTTGACGGTAGGTGACGACGGGAGGTCCTGTATAAACACAAATTCACTTCCTTGACAACTTCCTTCACAATAGTTCTGCGCTGCCCCGTGAAGAGCAAGCGGTATGAATGCCCTGACTTCTGCAGAGGCCGTATCACCATAAATGCTGCATGGCCAATGCAGACCACGGATTGGCCACGCAGCACCTTTTATTCAATGTGTTTGTATGGGCTAATAGCAGTAAGGTCCATAAAAATGTAACACATTTTTTAATATATATTTTTTTATACTTCTAAACCAAATAGCAACATGATTCTTGGTATGACGTTCTTAAAACAATTCCATATAGCTTAGTAGAACAAGTTTTCACAGGTACAGGAAATCGCGTGGAATTATACCACCATCCAACTTTCCAGAGATCCAGAGAAATGATCCAACATGAGAACTGCCCACAAAACAGGGTTGTCACTAGTTACCTGTGGTTCCGTGTGGCTCAGTTGGTAGAGCATGGTGTTTGCAACGCCAGGGTTGTGGGTTCGATTCCCACGGGGAACCAGTAAGGGGGGAAAAAAAAGAAAACGTATGAAATGTATGCATTCACTGCTGTAAGTCGCTCTGGATAAGAGCATCTGCTAAATGACTAAAATATAAAAAAAAATGTAATGTAAATGTACCACAGCCACAATGTCATAAACCGTTCCTATTTCTACAATGTATCTTCTTAAAATGTGATTTTAAACCTAGCCCTAACCTTAGACACACTGCTAATCTTATGCCTAACCTTAAATCATTTTTTATAGACAGTTTTTACTTTGCGGTTGTGGTAACTAGTGACAACCACAAAACAGCAAACTGGAACCCATTTTGGGGGTTAACAGCTCCAGCATGTTATGTTCTGTATGTAAGAGTTCTGTCGACAGATGGTGTTGCCCTGTGTGACTGTGTTCTTCTCTGTGTTTTCACAGTGAAGAAAGCCAAGCTGGATGGAGCCCAAGGTATGTGCTGCTGGGAACCTGGAAATAGAATATACAAAACAGGACTGGGTTGGGGAAAACTTGCTAGCTATGTTTTATAGGGACAGGAGTTTACCTGATCATGTGAGGCTGGTCAGGTCATGTGCTGAGGAAAAACTCCTGCCCTGGTCCTAGATCTGTGTTTCAGCCAACTTCTCTGACTAGAGTTCTTATATGGAGCATTTCTTTCCTCTCCTCTTCAGTTGTTTCTCTCTCTACCCCTCACAGATAAATTCAGTTCTTTCACTCTCTACCCCTCACAGATAAATTCAGTTCTTTCACTCTCTACCCCTCACAGATAAATTCAGTTCTTTCACTCTCTACCCCTCACAGATAAATTCAGTTCTTTCACTCTCTACCTCACAGATAAATTCAGTTCTTTCACTCTCTACCCCTCACAGAGTAATTCAGTTCTTTCACTCTCTACCCCTCACAGATAAATTCAGTTCTTTATCACTCTACTCCTCACAGAGTAATTCAGATATTTCTGACTCTACCCCTCACAGAGTAATTCAGATATTTCTGACTCTACCCCTCACAGAGTAATTCAGTACTTTCTCACTCTACCCCTCAAAGAGAAGTTCAGTTGTTTCTCTCTCTCCCTCACAGAGTAATTCAGGTCTTTCTCTCTCTCACTCACAGAGAAGTTCAACACGTATGTGACCCTGAAGGTGCAAAATGTGAAGAGCACAACCATCGCTGTCCGGGGAAGCCTGCCCAGCTGGGAGCAGGACTTCATGTTGTGAGTCCTCTCTCTTTCTAAGACACCATCTCCCTCTCTTCACCATTCTCTCCATCTCTATGTCCTTTTTTGTCACTCCTTCACGTCTCTGAATTCCTCTTATATTGACCTCCATCTTTCTTTATCCTCTTTATTGTTTAATGTCTTTCCATCGCTTTATCTCTACCTCCTTTTCCCTCCTGCTCCCTCATCCATTATTCCATCTCTTCTCCCTCGGTACCGCTGTCACTCACTCCTCCTCCCTCTCCACATGGGCTTCCTCCCAGTTCCTCTCTCTCTATCTCTCTCTCTCCTCCTTATCCTCTTCCTCCCAGTTCCTCTCTCTCTATCTCTCTCCTCCTTATCCTCTTCCTCCCAGCTCCTCTCTCTCTATCTCTCTCTCCTCCTTATCCTCCCAGTTCCTCTCTCTATCTCTCTCTCCTCCTTATCCTCCCAGTTCCTCTCTCTATCTCTCTCTCTCCTCCTTATCTTCTTCCTACCAGCTCCTCTCTCTCTCTCCTCCTTATCCTCTTCCTCCCAGCTCCTATCTTTCTCTCTCTCTCCTCCTTATCCTCTTCCTACCAGCTTCTCTCTCTCTCTCCTCCTTATTCTCTTCCTACCAGCTCCTCTCGCTCTCTCTCTCTCTCTCTCCTCTTTATCCTCTTCCTACCAGCTCCTCTCTCTCTCTCCTCATTATCCTCTTCCACCCTGCTCCTTTCTCTCTCCTCTCCTCCTTATTCTCTTTCTCCCAGCACCTCTCTCTCTCCTCCTTATCCTCTTCCTCCCAGCTCCTCTCTCTCGCTCTCTTTCTCCTCCTTATCCTCTTCTTCCCAGCTCCTCTCTCTCTCCTCCTTATCCTCTTCATCCCAGCTCCTCTCTCTCCTCCTTATCATCTTACTCCCAGCTATTTTCTCTCTCTCCTCTCTTCCTTATCCTCTTTCTACCAGCTCCTCTCTCTCTCCTCTCCTCCTTATCCTCTTCCTCCCCGTTGCTTTTTGATCTCTTACTTCCTCCCTTCTTCCTCCTCCTGTTTCTCCTCCTACTGTTTCCTTATCTTCCCTCATCTTTCTCTCCCTCCTCTTTCATTACATAACCATCTCCTACATTACATAACCATCTCCTACATTACATAACCATCTCCTACATTATATATACTCCTACATTACATAACCATCTGCTACATTACATAACCATCTCCTACGTTACATAACCATCTCCTACGTTACATAACCATCTCCTACGTTACATAACCATCTCCTACATTACATAACCATCTCCTACGTTACATAACCATCTGCTACATTACATATACTCCTACATTACATAACCATCTCCTACATTATATATACTCCTACATTACATAACAATCTCCTACATTACATAACCATCTCCTACGTTACATAACCATCTCCTACATTACATAACCATCTCCAATGTTACATAACCATCTCCTACATTACATAACCATCCCCTACATTACATAACCATCTCCTACGTAACATAACCATCTCCTACATTACATAACCATCTCCTACGTTACATAACCATCTGCTACATTACATATACTCCTACATTACATAACCATCTCCTACATTACATAACCATCTCCTACATTACATAACCATCTCCTACATTACATAACCATCCCTACATTACATAACCATCTCCTACGTTACATAACCATCTCCTACATTACATATACTCCTACATTACATAACCATCTCCTACATTACATAACCATCTCCTACATTACATAACCATCTCCTACGTTACATAACCATCTCCTACGTTACATAACCATCTCCTACGTTACATAACCATCTCCTACATTACATAACCATCCCCTACATTACATAACCATCCCCTACATTACATAACCATCTCCTACATTACATAACCATCTCCTACGTTACATAACCATCTCCTACGTTACATAACCATCTCCTACATTACATAACCATCTCCTACGTTACATAACCATCTCCTACATTACATAACCATCCCCTACATTACATAACCATCTCCAATGTTACATAACCATCTCCTACATTACATAACCATCTCCTATATTACATAACCATCTCCTACATTACATAACCATCTGCTACATTACATAACCATCTCCTACGTTACATAACCATCTCCTACATTACATAACCATCTCCTACATTACATAACCATCCCTACATTACATATACTCCTACATTACATAACCATCTCCTACATTACATAACCATCTCCTACGTTACATAACCATCTCCTACGTTACATAACCATCTCCTACGTTACATAACCATCTCCTACGTTACATAACCATCTCCTACGTTACATAACCATCTCCTACATTACATAACCATCTCCTACGTTACATAACCATCTCCTAGCTGACTTACTATCAGTCAGTGTGCTAGTCAGCGAATGTGGATGTGGATGCTGAGTAGTGTGGTAGCCAGTGAGTGTATACTAGTTTGACTGGTGAGTAGTGTGGTAGTCAGTGAGTGTATACTAGTTTGACTGGTGAGTAGTGTGGTAGCCAGTGAGTGTATACTAGTTTGACTGGTGAGTAGTGTGGTAGCCAGTGAGTGTATACTAGTTTGACTGGTGAGTAGTGTGGTAGCCAGTGAGTGTATACTAGTTTGACTGGTGAGTAGTGTGGTAGCCAGTGAGTGTATACTAGTTTGACTGGTGAGTAGTGTGGTAGCCAGTGAGTGTATACTAGTTTGACTGGTGAGTAGTGTGGTAGCCAGTGAGTGTATACTAGTTTGACTGGTGAGTAGTGTGGTAGCCAGTGAGTGTATACTAGTTTGACTGGTGAGTAGTGTGGTAGTCAGTGAGTGTATACTAGTTTGACTGGTGAGTAGTGTGGTAGCCAGTGAGTGTATACTAGTTTGACTGGTGAGTAGTGTGGTAGCCAGTGAGTGTATACTAGTTTGACTGGTGAGTAGTGTGGTAGCCAGTGAGTGTATACTAGTTTGACTGGTGAGTAGTGTGGTAGCCAGTGAGTGTATACTAGTTTGACTGGTGAGTAGTGTGGTAGCCAGTGAGTGTATACTAGTTTGACTGGTGAGTAGTGTGGTAGCCAGTGAGTGTATACTAGTTTGACTGGTGAGTAGTGAAGTAGTCAGTGAGTGTATACTAGTTTGACTGGTGAGTAGTGAGGTAGCCAGTGAGTGTATACTAGTTTGACTGGTGAGTAGTGTGGTAGCCAGTGAGTGTATACTCACTGGATCAAATCTCCGAGCTGACAAGGTAAAAATCTGTCATTCTGCCCCTGAACAAGTCAGTTAACCCACTCTTCTTAGGCCGTCATTGAAAATCAGAATTTGTTCTTAACTGACTTGCATAGTTAAATAAAGGTAAAATAAATAAATAAAAACTAGTGGGTTATGAAACATGCAGCAGTAGGCAGGCTGGTTGACTGCAGAGTAGTGTCCTGTGGGCTGCTGGTGTGATGGTGTGAGGTGTTTGGCATTGTAACAGTGTTGAACCACAGAAGGCCTTAGCTATGACTCAGATCCCTCTGTAATGGCTTCCAGTCTCCTCCCTTAAACTCAGATCCCTCTGTAATGGCTTCCAGTCTCCTCCCTTAAACTCAGATCCCTCTGTAATGGCTTCCAGTCTCCTCCCTTAAACTCAGATCCCTCTGTAATGGCTTCCAGTCTCCTCCCTTAAACTCAGATCCCTCTGTAATGGCTTCCAGTCTCCTCCCACAGTTATGGGCACTAATCAAAATGGCACTTTTCTTAAAAAGAGTCACTACTCAGACAGGAAATCTTGCCTCCATCTTTTTAAAATAAAGGTAGACTCAGCGATATGACATAGATGCAGAAAATAAATAGCATAGTGGGTCACCCCAAAAATATTTACAATTGAAGTCGGAGGTTTACACACACTTCGGTTGGAGTCATTAAAACTCGTTTTGCAACAACTCCACAAATTTCTTGTTAACAAACTATAATTTTGGCAAGTCAGTTAGGACATCTACTTTGTGCATGACACAAGTCATTTTTCCAACAATTGTTTACAGACAGATTAATTGGAGCTCAATTGGAGGTGTACCTTGGATGTATTTCAAGGCCTACCTTCAAACTCAGTGCCTCTTTGCTTGACATCATGGGTAAATCAAATGAAATCAGCCAAGACCTCAGGAAAAAAATTGTAGACATCCACAAGTCTGGTTCATCCTTGGGAGCAATTTCCAAATGCCTGAATGTACCACGTTCATCTGTACAAACAATAGTACGCAAGTATAAACACCATGGGACGACGCAGCCGTCATACTGCTCAGGAAGGAGACGCGTTCTGTCTCCTAGAGGTGAACGTACTTTGGTGCGAAAAATGCAAATCAATCCCAGAACAATAGCAAAGGACCTTGTGAAGATGCTGGAGGAAACAGGTACAAAAGTATCTATATCCACAGTAAAACAAGTCATATATCGACATAACCTGAAAGGCCGCTCAGCAAGGAAGAAGCCACTGCTCCAAAACTGCCATAAAAAAGCCAGACTACGGTTTGCAACTGCACATGGGGACAAAGATTGTACTTTTTGGAGAAATGTCCTCTGGTCTGATGAAACAAAAATAGGACTGTTTGGCCATTATGACCATCGTTATGTTTGGAGGAAAAAGGGGGAGGATTGCAAGCCGAAGAACACCATCCCAACCGTGAAGCATGGGGGTGGCAGCATCATGTTGTGGGGGTGCTTTGCTGCAGGAGGGGCTGGTGCACGTCACAAAATAGATGGCATCATCAGGCAGGAAAATTATGTGGATATATTGAAGCAACATCTCAAGACATCAGTCTGGAAGTTAAGCTTGGTCGCAAATAGGTCTTCCAAATGGACAATGACACCAAGCATATTTCCAAAGTTGTGGCCAAACGGCTTAAGGACAACAAAGTCAAGGTATTGGAGTGGCCATCACAAAGCCCTGACCTCAGTCCTATAGAAATTTTGTGGGCAGAACTGAAGAAGCGTGTGAGAGCAAGGAGGCCTACAAACCTGACTCAGTTACACCAGCTCTGTCAGGAAGAATGGGCCAAAATTCACCCAACTTATTGTGGGAAGCTTGTGGAAGGCTACCCAAAATGTTTGACCCAAGTTAAACAATTTAAAGGCAATGCTACCAAATACTTATTGAGTGTATGTAAACTTCTGACCCACTGGGAATGTGATGAAATAAAAGCTGAAATAAATCATTCTCTCTACTATTATTCTGACATTTCACATTCTTAAAATAAAGTGGTGATCCTAACTGACCTAAAACAGGGAATTTTTTACTGGGATTAAAGGACATTTAATCCTAGTACATTTAATCCTGACATTAAATCCTAGTAAAAATTCCCTGTTTTAGGCAATGCACTGGGATTGATTTGCACTGTATAGTTGATGAAACATTGAATTTGGCCTTACTGCTATTAGCCCATAGAAAGGTATTGAATTACAGCTTCATACATCGATAAACAGATATATTTTTGGGGGGGACTAAAGGAAGTGTGTTCCTAAGTGTCTGTCCTATATCTGAAAGGTATAAGAAGGATCAGGAAATAATTCCTTATTTATTTTTTATATGTATTTAACTCCTTATTTTAGGCTCTAAACTATCTCCATATATACTCCCATTCATTTTTTTAACTGGTACCCGGCTACCTTCAGACTAGTCTTGTGAGGCTTGTGGGCGTCTCCCCTCCCCCAATCCCCCAAATTCCCCCCCACCTTCCCCATCTCTCTCCTCCCCCATCTCTCTCTTCCCCTCTCTCCCCTCGCTCTCTACCTCTCCCCCGTCTCTCTGTTTAATAACTCCCTGTTGTCTTGTAAAGGCTGTTTGTTAGATTCCTCGCAGACTCTCTCTTATAGAGACATGTTTTCTATTTGTTACCGTCAGACCCAGAAGTAATTTGTGTGTGTGTGTGTCTGTATGTGTTAGAGAGAGAAAAAATATAATAATCCCAATCACACAGCACATTTGTATGTCCCACCCTGGGCTTTTCTCTGACTCTGGGTCGGCCTGTTTACTCTAGTTCCTCCTCCTCCTCCTCCTCCTCCTCCTCCCCTCCAACCCTCCCTCACTCCTTCCACTCAGTTTACTCCTGTCTTCCTGACACAAACTCCTCTGTGTATCTCTTTTCCCCATTCTATCTCCTGCTGTCTTTCCCCTATTGTATCTGTGCTGTCTTCTCTCTCTGTCTCTGACTCTCTCTCTCTCTGTGTCTCTCTCTTTCTCCCTCTCTTTGTCTCTCTCTCCGTCTCTCTCTGTCTCGGTCTCTCTAGTGAGATTAACAGGCTGGACCTGGGGCTGACGGTGGAGATGTGGAATAAAGGGTTAATATGGGACACCATGGTTGGCACGGTGTGGATCCCCCTGCACAGCATCCGCCAATCAAACGAGGTACACAACACCCCCAAAACTCATACTGGCATAGTACTACTTACTTCCTAAGCCGGGGCAAGGAACTCCTTGGGATAATAAATGATATCAGCCATGGAAGCTATGAGTGGAATGTAAAATCAGAATGACTCACTGAATGAGTCCCTGTTGAAAGATCCAGGGACAGACTGGTTGTCAGTTGCATGACAATGACTGTAAGAGACAGTAAGAACAGATCTGGGACCAGGCTAATGTTTTAGTATGCAGTGTTACAATGGGGTTCTAACTAACAAACTAACAATGATAATGTATCAGGTTCATGCGTTCTATTTCTATTGTGTAGGAGGGTCCTGGGAAGTGGCTAACCCTGGACTCCCAGGTTATCATGACGGACAACGATATCTGTGGAACCAAAGACCCCACTTTACACCAGGTGCTGCTGGACACACGCTTTGAACTGCCTCTGGGTGAGTGAGGGAGGGAACCAATGAAATAACTAACAAACTAATAAACAAAACAATTATTAACGGATGGATGAACAAACACAACTTAATGAATGAAATAATGACCCTAATTTATTCCCCCAAAACATCTTAAAATACAGTAGATATAATACAGAAGTTAAAATACAGTAGTTAAAATAGAGTAGTTAAAATAGAGTAGTTAAAATAAAGTTGATAAAATACAGTAGATATAATACAGTAGTTAAAATAGAGTAGTTAAAATACAGTTGATAAAATACAGTAGATAAAATACAGTAGATATAATACAGTAGTTAAAATAGAGTAGTTAAAATACAGTAGATAAAATACAGTAGATGTGCCTAATACGCTAGACTGTTACCATGGTTACCCCATGGATGTTCAGTCTGAAAGAAATCGCCCTAAAAAAGACGCAGGGGTCTCTACAAGCCAGAGTGTTGAATGAAATTATATTTAAAAACACTTTACTGTTTGTTCGTGTTGTTGGTACTTTTGACGGTAGGAGTTGGAGTTAAATTGTCCACTGGAAAATATTATTATTAACCAGAGTTGTTGTAGCACCGGTCTGTATACGGCTCTGTCGGCTTATATTTCCAGTTTGTATTTTCAATCTCCTGACCCATGGCTGTGATGGATAATATGTAAACAACTTAACTGAACATTGTCAACCGATGAACATTTCCTAGCAATCAGCTGGAAGTGCTTTCGTTTTACTGAAAATGAAAAGTCGGCAACTTTGTGTCTGTGGTTCGGCTACGGTCAGCCATTGTCTACATATTGTGCAAATGTTTACGTCGTGTGCAAATTGTGTTAGTATTGAAAATACAAAACGGAAATACAAACTGACAGAACCATATGCATACCAGCGTACTGAAAGAAGGGCTCATAATACTTCCCTGTGGATATTCTGTCTCAGATTACCTTCGACACGAGGACAAAATCAGCAGACAACAGGTCAAGTAAGTCAAAAGGAAGTTTCTTCAACATTCTGACTTGTATTGGGACTGTTCGGAAATGTCGAGCGTACATGTTAGAGACGAGAGTGTAAGTCTTCCACTCTCAGATTCTAAAAGGGGCAAACAGTAGATTAGAGGTCTCTAATCATACGTGTACGTGTCACTGTCCACACTCCACGTACACTGTCATGCCAGAGAAGCATCTTAATGTGAACATAATCACGCCTGAACCTACATTCTGATCTTTAGCTGAGGTATCCAGGGTCTTATATTCATTAGTGTTCAACGTAACAAAACATTTTGCAATGGAAAATGAAAACAAGTGTTTCTCATTGAACAAGACCTGGTAGTCCCTCCCGGTTTCGGCCCATTTGCTTCCGTTTCGTTGCTAGTGAATACAACGCTGTTTAATTACATTCCATGTGTCCCCATAGAAACACACTGATCTGTGTCACTAGGTTGGCTGCTTCTGTCCTTCCCTTTAGCTTCCTGTGTGAACGTAATCAGGATTCGTTCTGCTAGCATTGATTAGGAGTCATTTTACACTGCCTCTCATACCCTGGATACTGGTGATATGACTCTGTCTGTCTGTCTGACTGAGCAACAGTCAAGCCAATAGGTTATTTAAAGGTCTGGGGTTCTGGGTGAAAAGTCAATCTCACTGTGATTGGTGGTAATAGTTTGGGGGGAAATGGGTGCACTAGAGTAGCTTCTAACCAGCTAGTAGTATTTATACAGCGGGTGGGTCTAATCCTGAATGCTGATTGGTTAAAATCGGATTCCAGACGGTGCCTATTCCACAAGTTACCACCTGCTAAATCTATGAAGTTAAAATGCCTATTTACTCTGTTCCATCTGACTGCACAATCCACTGTCTCATCAACCCAGCCAGGCAATTTATAAACTTGATCTCCACTATAAAAAGCATTTAGAAATTCTAACTTTCTTTTGTTTTCAACAGCTGAGCTTCGTATAAACCTTGCTGTCTGTCTCTCTGCGACATTTGCAACATTGTTTCAATATCCAATCTCCTGCTGTCCCATAGTAATGAACGTGTCGAGAGTCGGGATGATACAGACAGGCAGGCAGCGTTTCTCAGTCAGTCGAAATCATGAATCAGCTGGCATAATTTTTAATGGATATATACCATTTAAAAAAACATTGAAAACAGGTCAAACGATTTGCTGATTTGCAGTCTCCAGCTTCAGGTTGGGGTGATTGTGTAGATGTGTTGTAGGCTAGCTCCTCTGAACAGCCGTGTCTTGATGAGAGCAGCAGGTAGCCTAGTGGTTAGAGTCCCCGAGCTGACAAGGTACAAAGCTGTCGTTCTGCCTGAACAAGGCAGTTAACCCACTGTTCCTAGGCCGTCATTGAAATTCATAATTTGTTCATAACTGAATTGCTAAGTTAAATAAAGGTAAAAAATAGCACTATTCGAGGCGAAATCGTGCCTTATTAGCTCATTGCAGCTACTTTGCTGTTATTCTGGCTGCACTTTTTGACGTGACTGTAAGTTAGCCGTAGTTGGCTAGCTATCAAGCAAGGGATTAGAACGTTGCCAGCCAGTATGTCCATGGAACATTTAGAACGAATGACTGGGTCGCGCCCGTAGATGCAGAACGAAAAGACTGAAAGACTGGACATTCTGCTTCCCTAGGCAAGACAAAAAACGTCCACCCTCTTATCCCCGCTAAACTATTTACAGCGGGGATCGGCAATAGGTTTGGCCTAAAAATTGGAGAAACAGAACATAATAGCAGCCCAATCTACATGCATATGCTACAAAATAAACACCTTTTTTGAACACATTTGGTTAGTAGGCTATATAATCAGTTCAATGTCAATAACACAGCCTAATATTTTACATCTGATTACATTGATAAAATCACCAATGTCTCTATTAAATTTGTTTATTATATTTCTGTGTGTATTATTTGGGGAAAAACATATTGCAATCAAAAGAAAATGTTTGGCTGAAAAAGTCTCAAAAGAAAGGTGGATAATGAAATAGAAGTTTCAGGGAAGAATGGACAGAGAAATGGACATTCTTACCATATTTCTCCAATGTCAAACCAGTGTCTTGTTTGCAACAGCTGTTTGCAAATAATAAAATCTTAGACATCCTTAGGAATCTATGCATGGCACTTTCAAAAGTTACCTTTCCACCCAGACAGAAGCTCTACCGAAGCAGAAAACTGTAAGCTTCAACTGCTGGCTACTCCTCCATTGCATAAACCAACAACAGAAGTGCTTCCGTAAAAGCTGCCTGGGTTTAAACAAACTTCTTCTCTTTTCAGAAAGTGATTGGCTCAATTAATAGGGACAGAATAGCAAAGTCAATTTGTTTGTCTCCTTGAAAATTCTAGGCTGCAGCTCAGCTTCAGAATGTCACAGAGAGGAATCAATACATCCCCCATACGCATCTGAGTCACGTCTTTCGTGTGCATTTTAAAACTTGTTTCTACCATAAGGCATCACGGAGTTAAGGATTGTTGTAGAACGCTTTATATAATCTGGATATTTTATGTATTTATTTCAAAATAGAATTGGCTATACTGACATCTATAGATAGCATAATTGTGTTTGTCAAACATGTAGGCCTACCACGTTTTTGAATAGGAAGAAATAGGCTCCAATTCTACATGTAATTCTATGAGTAGGCCCCATAAAACCTGCTGGTGCGTGCGTGCAGATATAGGAGGTCCCTTACCGGGATTTTTTTTTTTTTACTTTAACCTTTAACCTGGAGCAGTTTAAAATAAGCTTTCTGTCAATGACCCAGCCTTAACAAATTTGGTTTATTTACATATCAAATTTGATTGTCGAACATCAGTTTCAGCCTTTCTTCATTTCGTGGCCCGCCTAGACTGGCCTCTTTCCTCTGCTGTTGTGCTGCATTGCAGTCAGCGATGTTTTCTCTCCGTAGCTGTCCAGGGTCCTGAAATCAAATAATGAAAGCGAGAGAGAGATTAGGATGTAGTCTATTGAAGTCTAAAAATTACAGAGAAAACAGACGATAGATAATTGAGTAATCTTACAAATTACTCGGTGATAGAATTAATGCGAGTTTATGATCAACGCTTACCTTTTCAAAGACAAGTTGACTCGCATGGCCTTCCTGGCAGCAAAATCATGCACTGCCTCTTGGAGGTAGAGTTTATAACGCACGTGTTTCATAGCCTCCACCCGGCTCTCCCATCTCGTGCTGCTGAGGGATTTCACTGTGAGTCCATCTTTAACGTTCTCTTTCAGCACGTCCCAGCGGTGTGTAGATCCGGATACAAATGTATACATCTCTTGGATGGTGTTAAAAACTCAGCCGCCTTCAAGCAACACGATGCTGCGTCAGAGAGAACCAGGTTCAGCGAGTGCGTGCTGCTTGTCCGAGAAAAGGCCCTCGGATTGATATCCTGCAGCAGTACCACTGTCATCGGGGACGTGGAGCGACGAATCTGAGTCCGGGTCCCAAATAGTAGGGTCCCTGCTGGCATTGTTTGGAGGTGTGGCTAGGACTGGTGCGACCGACTGTTCTTGTCCACCCAGAGAGCTGTCATCATCGGTAGAAGTGAATGGCTCGGACTCTTCTGGTTCGCCCTCTTCGCTGCTAGAACCATTGAACGGGGGCTCGTCCGTCTCGCACGTTTTTAATTAAAATTAAAACATTATTTGAATATATTGGTAACCCGTTGTATAATAGTGATAATGCCCTCTAAGCCGTTGTCTCGGGCCTAACAACACCCGTGCCAATATATCCTCCAAACATCGGCTCTCGGGCGTTATCACTTATGTAAGCTATCCAAGTAAAAGGCCTGTTGGAAAGCTTAATGTTAATTGCTGTGGTGTGTGCGTGTGCATGTGAGAGGGTACATACCTAGATGTGTGTGTGCGTGTGCATGTGAGAGGGTACATACCTAGATGTGTGTGTGTGCATGTGAGAGGGTACATACCTAGATGTGTGTGTGTGCATGTGAGAGGGTACATACCTAGATGTGTGTGTGCGTGTGCATGTGAGAGGGTACATACCTAGATGTGTGTGTGCGTGTGAGAGGGTACATACCTAGATGTGTGTGTGTGCGTGTGAGAGGGTACATACCTAGATGTGTGTGTGCATGTGAGAGGGTACATACCTAGATGTGTGTGTGCATGTGCATGTGAGAGGGTACATACCTAGATGTGTGTGTGCGTGTGCATGTGAGAGGGTACATACCTAGATGTGTGTGTGAGAGGGTACATACCTAGATGTGTGTGTGTGTGAGAGGGTACATACCTAGATGTGTGTGTGTGCATGTGAGAGGGTACATACCTAGATGTGTGTGTGCGTGTGCATGTGAGAGGGTACATACCTAGATGTGTGTGTGTGCATGTGAGAGGGTACATACCTAGATGTGTGTGTGCGTGTGAGAGGGTACATACCTAGATGTGTGTGTGCGTGTGAGAGGGTACATACCTAGATGTGTGTGTGCGTGTGCATGTGAGAGGGTACATACCTAGATGTGGGTGTGCGTGTGCATGTGAGAGGGTACATACCTAGATGTGTGTGTGTGCATGTGAGAGGGTACATACCTAGATGTGTGTGTGTGTGCATGTGAGAGGGTACATACCTAGATGTGTGTGTGTGTGCATGTGAGAGGGTACATACCTAGATGTGTGTGTGAGAGGGTACATACCTAGATGTGTGTGTGTGTGCATGTGAGAGGGTACATACCTAGATGTGTGCGTGTGCATGTGAGAGGGTACATACCTAGATGTGTGTGTGTGCATGTGAGAGGGTACATACCTAGATGTGTGTGTGTGTGTGTGTGAGAGGGTACATACCTAGATGTGTGTGTGCGTGTGCATGTGAGAGGGTACATACCTAGATGTGTGTGTGCGTGTGCATGTGAGAGGGTACATACCTAGATGTGTGTGTGTGTGTGAGAGGGTACATACCTAGATGTGTGTGTGTGTGCATGTGAGAGGGTACATACCTAGATGTGTGCGTGTGCATGTGAGAGGGTACATACCTAGATGTGTGCATGTGAGAGGGTACATACCTAGATGTGTGCGTGTGCATGTGAGAGGGTACATACCTAGATGTGTGTGTGCGTGTGCATGTGAGAGGGTACATACCTAAATGTGTGTGTGTGAGAGGGTACATACCTAGATGTGTGTGTGTGAGAGGGTACATACCTAGATGTGTTTGTGAGAGGGTACATACCTAGATGGATGTGTGTGAGAGGGTACATACCTAGATGTGTGTGTGAGAGGGTACATACCTAGATGGATGTGTGTGAGAGGGTACATACCTAGATGGGTGTGTGCGGGTGAGAGGGTACATACCTAGATGTGTGTGTGAGAGGGTACATACCTAGATGTGTGTGTGTGTGTGTGTGTGTGTGTGTGTGTGTGTGTGTGTGTGTGTGTGTGTGTGTGTGTGTGTGTGTGTGTGTGAGAGGGTACATACCTAGATGTGTGTGTGAGAGGGTACATACCTAGATGTGTGTGTGTGTGTGTGTGTGTGTGTGTGTGTGTGTGTGTGTGTGTGTGTGTGTGTGTGTGTGTGTGTGAGAGAGGGTACATACCTAGATGTGTGTGTGTGTGTGTGTGTGTGTGTGTGTGTGTGTGAGAGGGTACATACCTAGATGTTTGTGTGCGGGTCAGCTGTGATGTTTTTGTTTTCAGATATCCCTGAGGAAGAGGCACGCTATTGGGCCAAAAAACTGGAGCAACTCAATGCCATGAGAGACCAGGATGTAAGCTGTTGTCCAACACATATACAGTTGAAGTTGGAAGTTTACATACACTTAGGTTGGAGTCATTAAAACTCTTTTTCAACAACTCCACAAATTTCTTGTTAACAAACTATAGTTTTGGCAAGTCGGTTAGGACATCTACTTTGTGCATGACACAAGTCATTTTTCCAACAATTGTTTACAGACAGATTATTTCACTTATAATTCACTGCATCACAATTCCAGTGGGTCAGAAGTTACATACACTAAATTGACTGTGCCTTTAAACATCTTGGAAAATTCCAGAAAATGATGTCATGGCTTTAGAAGCTTCTGATAGGCTAATTGACATCATTTGAGTCAATTGGAGGTGTACCTGTGGATGTATTTCAAGGCCTACCTTCAAACTCAGTGCCTCTTTGCTTGACATCATGGGAAAATCAAAAGAAATCAGCCAAGACCTCAGAAAAAAAATTGTAGACCTCTACAAGTCTGGTTCATCCTTGGGAGCATTTCCATATGTCTGAAGGTACCACGTTCATCTGTACAAGCAACAGTACGCAAGTATAAACACCATGGGACGACTCAGCCGTCATACCGCTCAGGAAGGAGACGCGTTCTGTCTCCTAGAGATGAACGTACTTTGGTGCGAAAAGTGCAAATCAATCCCAGAACAATAGCAAAGGACCTTGTGAAGATGCTGGAGGAAACAGGTACAAAAGTATCTATATCCACAGTAAACGAGTCCTATATCAACATAACCTGAAAGACCGCTCAGCAAGGAAGAAGCCACTGCTCCAAACCCGCCATAAAAAAGCCAGACTACGGTTTGCAACTGGACATGGGGACAAAGATCATACTTTTTGGAGAAATGTCCTCTGGTCTGATGAAACAAAAATAGAACTGTTTGGCCATAATGACCATCGTTATGTTTGGAGGAAAAAGGGGGAGGCTTGCAAGCCGAAGAACACCATCCCAACCGTGAAGGACGGGGGTGGCAGCATCATGTTGTGGGGGTGCTTTGCTGCAGGAAGGGCTGGTGCACTTCACAAAATAGATGGCTTCATGAGGAAGGAAAATTATGTGGATATATTGAAGCAACATCTCAAGACATCAGTCAGGAAGTTAAAGCTTGGTCGCAAATGGGTCTTCCAAATGGACAATGACCCCAAGCATACTTCCAAAGTTGTGGCAAAATGGCTACAATCCTATAGAAAATTTGGGCAGAACTGAAAAATCATGTGCGAGCAAGAAGGCCTACAAACCTGACTCAGTTACACCAGCTCTGTCAGGAGGAATGGGCAAAAAAATCACCCAACTTGTGGGAAGCTTGTGGAAGGCTACCTGAAACGTTTGACCCAAGTTAAACAATTTAAAGGCAATGCTACCAAATACTAATTGAGTGTATGTAAACTTCTGACCCACTGGGAATGTGATGAAAGAAATAAAAGCTGAAATAAATAATTCTCTCTACTATTATTCTGGCATTTCAAATTCTTAAAATAAAGTGGTGATCCTAACTGACCTAAGACAGGCAATTATTCCTAGGATTAAATGTCAGGAATTGTGAAAAACTGAGTTTAAATGTATTTGGCTGAGGTGTATGTAAACTTCCAACTTCAACTGTAATGGCTCACCCTCTATTACACAGTCAAATGAATTTGAATGATATACAGTGTGTTATATTTACTGCATATGCCATTATATACTGCTCAAAAAAATAAAGGGAACACTTAAACAACACATCCTAGATCTGAATGAAATAAATAATCTTATTAAATACTTTTTTCTTTACATAGTTGAATGTGCTGACAACAAAATCACACGAAAATAATCAATGGAAATCCAATTTATCAACCCATGGAGGTCTGGATTTGGAGTCACACTCAAAATTAAAGTGGAAAACCACACTACAGGCTGATCCAACTTTGATGTAATGTCCTTAAAACAAGTCAAAATGAGGCTCAGTAGTGTGTGTGGCCCCCACGTGCCTGTATGACCTCCCAACAACACCTGGGCATGCTCCTGATGAGGTGGCAGATGGTCTCCTGAGGGATCTCCTCCCAGACCTGGACTAAAGCATCCGCCAACTCCTGGACAGTCTGTGGTGCAACTTGGCGTTGGTGGATGGAGCGAGACATTATGTCACAGATGTGCTCAATTGGATTCAGGTCTGGGGAACGGGCGGGCCAGTCCATAGCATCAATGCCTTCCTCTTGCAGGAACTGCTGACACACTCCAGCCACATGAGGTCTAGCATTGTCTTGCATTAGGAGGAACCCAGGGCCAACCGCACCAGCATATGGTCTCACAAGGGGTCTGAGGATCTCATCTCGGTACCTAATGACAGTCAGGTTACCTCTGGCGAGCACATGGAGGGCTGTGCGGCCCCCCAAAGAAATGCCACCCCACACCATGACTGACCCACCGCCAAACCGGTCATGCTGGAGGATGTTGCAGGCAGCAGAACGTTCTCCACGGCGTCTCCAAACTCTGTCACGTCTGTCACATGTGCTCAGTGTGAACCTGCTTTCATCTGTAAAGAGCACAGGGCGCCAGTGGCGAATTTGCCAATCTTGGTGTTCTCTGGCAAATGCCAAACGTCCTGCACGGTGTTGGGCTGTAAGCACAACCCCCACCTGTGGACGTCGGGCCCTCATACCACCCCATGGAGTCTGTTTCTGACCGTTTGAGCAGACACATGCACATTTGTGGCCTGCTATAGGTCATTTTGCAGGGCTCTGGCAGTGCTTCTCCTGCTCCTCCTTGCACAAAGGCAGAGGTAGCGGTCCTGCTGCTGGGTTGTTGCCCTCCTACGGCCTCCTCCACGTCTCCTGATGTACTGGCCTGTCTCCTGGTAGCGCCTCCATGCTCTGGACACTACGCTGACAGACACAGCAAACCTTCTTGCCACAGCTCACATTGATGTGCCATCCTGGATGAGTTGCACTACCTGAGCCACTTGTGTGGGCTGTAGACTCCGTCTCATGCTACAATTAGAGTGAAAGCACCGCCAGCATTCAAAAGTGACCAAAACATCAGCCAGGAAGCATAGGAACTGAGAAGTGGTCTGTGGTTACCACCTGCAGAACCACTCCTTTACTGGGGGTGTCTTGCTAATTGCCTATAATTTCCACGTGTTGTCTATTCCATTTGCACAACAGCATGTGAAATTTATTGTCAATCAGTGTTGCTTCCTAAGTGGACAGTTTGATTTCACAGAAGTGTGATTGACTTGGAGTTACATTGTGTTGTTTAAGTGTTCCCTTTATTTTTTTGAGCAGTGTATATGCCATTAATTAGAGGCGTTTTATCCAAAGCGACTTACAGTCATGCATGCATATACACTGCTCAAAAAAATAAAGGGAACACTTAAACAACACAATGTAACTCCAAGTCAATCACACTTCTGTGAAATCAAACTGTCCACTTAGGAAGCAACACTGATTGACAATAAATGTCACATGCTGTTGTGCAAATGGAATAGACAACAGGTGGAAATTATAGGCAATTAGCAAGACACCCCCAATAAAGGAGTGTTTCTGCAGGTGGGGACCACAGATGCTATGCTTCCTGGCTGATGTTTTGGTCACTTTTGAATGCTGACGGTGCTTTCACTCTAGTGGTAGCATGAGACGGAGTCTACAACCCACACAAGTGGCTCAGGTAGTGCAGCTCATCCAGGATGGCACATCAATGCGAGCTGTGGCAAGAAGGTTTGCTGTGTCTGTCAGCGTAGTGTCCAGAGCATGGAGGCGCTACCAGGAGACAGGCCAGTACATCAGGAGACGTGGAGGAGGCCGTAGGAGGGCAACAACCCAGCAGCAGGACCGCTACCTCCGCCTTTGTGCAAGGAGGAGCAGGAGGAGCACTGCCAGAGCCCTGCAAAATGACCTCCAGCAGGCTACAAATGTGCATGTGTCTGCTCAAATGGTCAGAAACGGACTCCATGAGGGTGGTATGAGGGCCCGACGTCCACAGGTGGGGGTTGTGCTTACAGCCCAACACCGTGCAGGACGTTTGGCATTTGCCAGAGAACACCAAGATTGGCAAATTCGCCACTGGCGCCCTGTGCTCTTCACAGATGAAAGCAGGTTCACACTGAGCACGTGACAGACGTGACAGAGTCTGGAGACGCCATGGAGAACGTTCTGCTGCCTGCAACATCCTCCAGCATGACCGGTTTGGCGGTGGGTCAGTCATGGTGTGGGGTGGCATTTCTTTGGGGGGCCGCACAGCCCTCCATGTGCTCGCCAGAGGTAGCCTGACTGCCATTAAGTACCGAGATGAGATCCTCAGACCCCTTGTTAGACCATATGCTGGTGCGGTTGGCCCTGGGTTCCTCCTAATGCAAGACAATGCTAGACCTCATGTGGCTGGAGTGTGTCAGCAGTTCCTGCAAGAGGAAGGCATTGATGCTATGGACTGACCTGCCCGTTCCCCAGACCTGAATCCAATTGAGCGCATCTGGGACATCATGTCTCGCTCCATCCACCAACGCCACGTTGCACCACAGACTGTCCAGGAGTTGGCGGATGCTTTTGTCCAGGTCTGGGAGGAGATCCCTCAGGAGACCATCCGCCTCCTCATCAGGAGCATGCCCAGGCGTTGTAGGGAGGTCATACAGGCACGTGGAGGCCACACACACTACTGAGCCTCATTTTGACTTGTTTTAAGGACATTACATCAAAGTTGGATCAGCCTGTAGTGTGGTTTTCCACTTTAATTTTGAGTGTGACTCCAAATCCAGACCTCCATGGGTTGATAAATTGGATTTCCATTGATTATTTTTGTGTGATTTTGTTGTCAGCACATTCAACTATGTAAAGAAAAAAGTATTTAATAAGATTATTTCTTTCATTCAGATCTAGGATGTGTTGTTTAAGTGTTCCCTTTATTTTTTTGAGCAGTATATTTTCACGTATGGGTGGCCCCAGCAGGACCCAGGACCCATGACCTTTGACTTTGCAAGCTCCATGCTCTACCGACTGAGGAAAATATTATGTGTGATGTATTTCAGATAACTAACCAGGACTCGTACCAGGAAGACCCGGAGAGACCACTTCCTGTCCCAGGGACACAGTGCTGTGAGTTATCCACCAATCACTGGGCTTGTCTGATACAGGTGTTTGCGATTAACCAAAGAGCATCAACTCTTCGATATCGCCCTGTCAGTTCTGTGAGAGATATTTGTATTGCTCTAGTATGTGTGTGTGTGTGTGTGTGTGTGTGTGTGTGTGTGTGTGTGTGTGTGTGTGTGTGTGTGTGTGTGTGTGTGTGTGTGTGTGTGTGTGTGTGCGCGCACATGCACGTGCACATGTGTATTTGCATGTGTGTGTCTGGGTGTATCCACATTGATAAAATGAAACATCAATATGAGTATTAAATATATAGAAGCATCTCTACTGGATTAAGTATTTCTGGTGGTGTCCGTCAATGTTCCTGGTGGTGTCAGTCAGAGTGTTTCTGGTGGTGTCAGTCAGAGTGTTTCTGGGCGAGTCAGTCATTGTTTCTGGTCGTGTCAGTCATTGTTTCTGGTGGTGTCAGTCTGTGTTTCTGGTGGTGTCAGTCTATGTTTCTGGTGGTGTCAATCATTGTTTCTGGTGGTGTCAGTCATTGTTTCTGGTGGTGTCAGTCTGTGTTTCTGGTGGTGTCAATCATTGTTTCTAGTGGTGTCAGTCAGAGTGTTTCTGGTGGTGTCAGTCATTGTTTCTGGTGGTGTCAGTCATTGTTTCTGGTGGTGTCCGTCATTGTTTCTGGTGGTGTCAGTCATTGTTTCTGGTGGTGTCAGTCAATGTTTCTGGTGGTGTCAGTCTGTGTTTCTGGTGGTGTCAGTCAGAGTGTTTCTGGTGGTGTCAGTCATTGTTTCTGGTGGTGTTAGTCATTGTTTCTGGTGGTGTCAGTCATTGTTTCTGGTGGTGTCAGTCAATGTTTCTGGTGGTGTCAGTCTGTGTTTCTGGTGGTGTCAGTCAGAGTGTTTCTGGTGGTGTCAGTCATTGTTTCTGGTGGTGTTAGTCATTGTTTCTGGTGGTGTCAGTCATTGTTTCTGGTGGTGTCAGTCAATGTTTCTGGTGGTGTCAGTCTGTGTTTCTGGTGGTGTCAGTCAGAGTGTTTCTGGTGGTGTCAGTCATTGTTTCTGGTGGTGTCAGTCTGTGTTTCTGGTGGTGTCAGTCATTGTTTCTGGTGGTGTCAGTCTGTGTTTCTCGTGGTGTCAGTCATTGTTTCTGGTGGTGTCAGTCTGTGTTTCTGGTGGTGTCAGTCAGAGTGTTTCTGGTGGTGTCAGTCAATGTTTCTGGTGGTGTCAGTCATTGTTTCTGGTGGTGTCAGTCATTGTTTCTGGTGGTGTCAGTCATTGTTTCTGGTGGTGTCAGTCTGTGTTTCTGGTGGTGTCAGTCTGTGTTTCTGGTGGTGTCAGTCATTGTTTCTGGTGGTGTCAGTCAGAGTGTTTCTGGTGGTGTCAGTCTGTGTTTCTGGTGGTGTCAGTCATTGTTTCTGGTGGTGTCAGTCATTGTTTCTAGTGGTGTCAGTCTGTGTTTCTGGTGGTGTTAGTCAGAGTGTTTCTGGTGGTGTCAGTGATTGTTTCTGGTGGTGTCAGTCTGTGTTTCTGGTGGTGTCAGTCAGAGTGTTTCTGGTGGTGTCAGTCATTGTTTCTGGTGGTGTCAGTCATTGTTTCTGGTGGTGTCAGTCTGTGTTTCTGGTGGTGTTAGTCAGAGTGTTTCTGGTGGTGTCAGTCATTGTTTCTGGTGGTGTCAGTCATTGTTTCTGGTGGTGTCAGTCTGTGTTTCTGGTGGTGTCAGTCAGAGTGTTTCTGGTGGTGTCAGTCTGTGTTTCTGGTGGAGTCAGTCATTGTTTCTGGTGGTGTCAGTCATTGTTTCTGGTGGTGTCAGTCATTGTTTCTGGTGGTGTCAGTCTGTGTTTCTGGTGGTGTCAGTCAGTGTTTCTGGTGGTGTCAGTCAGTGTTTCCGTTGGTGTCAATCAGAATGCTTCTGATGGTGTCAGTCAGAGTGTTTGTCTACTTACTGACACCATGAAGGGGAGGGGAGGAGGAGGGGATGAGTGGAGCGAGACGGACGAGGACTCTAGCTGTCTGACAGCCAGCCCCCACTGGGTCTTCCTTCACACACACATGCATGCGCACACAAACACACACACTCAGACAAACAGAGACCTCAGCAAACTAGCCTCCTTGTTGGCATGAAAACATTTCCTACCAATAACAATGCATGGCAGTCTGTACCTAAAAGCACCCTTACTTTAGCACAGCATACTATGCAGTAAGACACACATTCCATGAGTGCAAACAGTTCAATTAAAGTGTTCTAAAACCCATGAAATTAATTAGATATTGTCATATTCAGCATGTTTCATAATTCATCTTAAAACATTCTGTTTCTTTGTAGGTAACTGGAGTCTGTGGGGAGACCAACAAAGTGAGTTACCTTTAATGCACCCTCTGTTAATATTCGTAGCTCTCTCTCTGCCTCTCTTTCTCTCTCTCTTTCTCTTTATTCCTCTCTCGTTCTCTCTTTTTTCTCTCTTTCTTTCTTTCTTTCTTTCTTTCTTTCTCTCTCGCTCTTTCTTTATTTCTCTTTAAATTAATTGAAATAAAATGTAAGAGGCTTTATTGGCATGGGGAACATATGTTTACTTTGCCAAAGCAAGTGGAATAGATAATAAACAAAAGTGAAAAAATAAAATAAAAATGTACAGTAAAAATTAAGCTCACAAAAGATCAAATAGTTAAAGAACAAAATGGAAAATAAATGAACATAAATATAGGTTGTATTAACAATGGTGTTTGTTCTTCACTGGTTGACCTTTTCTTGTGGCAACAGGTCACACATCTTGCTGCTGTGATGGCACACTGGTATTTCACCCAGTAGATATGGGAGTTGATCAACGTTAGATTTGTTTTGGAATTCTTTGTGGGTCTGTGACATCTGAGGAAATGTGTCTCTAATATGGTCATACATTTGGCAGAAGGTTAGGAAGTGCAGCTCAGTTTGTGGGCAGTGTGCACATAGCCTGTCTTTTCTTGAGAACCAGATCAGCCTTTCTCAATAGCAAGGCTGTGCTCACTGAGTCTGTACATTGTCAAAGCTTTCCTTAATTTTGGGTCAGTCACAGTGGTCAGGTATTCTGTCATTGTGTACTCTCTGTTTTGGGCCAAATTGCATTCTAGTTTTTTTGTTAATTACTTGACACATTGGAAAGAATTATCTTTTTGTATTCTCGTGATTGGGTCTAATTGTCTTGCTGTCCTGGGGCTCTGTGCGGTCTATTTGTGTTTGTGAACAGAGCCCCAGGACCAGCAGGTTCATCTCTCTGTAGGTGAGGGCTTTATTATGGAAGGTTTGGGAATCGCTTCCTTTTCGGTGGGAGTAGAATTTAACCTCTTTTTTCTGGACTTTGATAATTAGCGGGTATCAGCCTAATTCTGCTCTACATGCTTTATTTGGTGTTTTACGTTGTACACAGGATATTTTTGCAGAATTCTGCATGCAGAATCTCAATTTGGTGTTTGTCCCATTTTGTCAATTCTTGGTTGGTAAGCAGACCCCAGACCTCACAACTATAAAGGGCAAATCTTTATAGCAATGGGTTCTATAACTGATTCAAGTATTTTTTGCCAGATCCTAAATCTATGTCAAATTTTATGTTCCTTTTGATGGCATAGAAGGCCCTTCTTGCCTTGTCTCTCAGATCGTCCACAGCTTTGTGGAAGTTACCTGTGGCGCTGATGTTTAGGCCGAGGTATGTATCGTTTTTTTGTGTGCTCTAGGGCAACGGTGTCTAGATGGAATTTGTACTTGTGGTCCTGGCAACTGGACCTTTTTTGGAACACCATTATTTTTGTCTTACTGAGATTTGCTGTAAGGGCCCACATCTGACAGAATCTGTGCAGAATATCTAGGTTCTGCTGTAGGCCCTCCTTGGTTGGTGACAGAAGCACCAGATCATCAGCAAACAGTAGACATTTGACTTCAGATTCTAGTAGGGTGAGGTCGGTGCTGGAGACTGTTCTAGTGCCCTCACCAATTCATTGATAAGCTGCATCCCTGTCTCACCCTACGGACCTGTGGAAAGAAATGTGTGTGTTTTTTTGCCAATTTTAATCACACACTTGTTGTTTGTGTACATGGATTTGATAATGTTGTATGTTTTACCCCCAACACCACTTTCCATCAATTTGTATAACAGGCCCTAATGCCAAATTGAGTCAAAATCTTTTTTGAAATCAACAAAGCATGAGAAGATTTTGCTTTGCTTTGTTTTGTTTTGTTTGTTTGTCAATTAGGGTGTGCAGGGTTAAAATATGTGGTCTATTGTAGGGTAATTTGTTAAAAAACCAATTTGACATTTGCTCTGTACATTGTTTTCACTGAGGAAATGTACAAGTCTGCTGTTAATGATAATGCAGAGGGTTTTCCCAAGGTTGCTGTTGACGCATATCCCACGGTAGTTATTGGAGTCAAATTTGTCTCCACTTTTGTGGATTGGGGTGATCAGTCCTTGGTTCCAAATATTGGGGAAGATGCCAGAGCTGAGAATGATGTTAAAGAGTTTAAGTATAGCCAATTGGACTTTGTGGTCTGTATATTTTATCATCAACACCACAGGCCTTTTCGGTTAGAGGGTTTGTATTTTGTCCTGTAGTTCATTCAATGTAATTGGAGAATCCAGTGGGTTCTGGAAGCCTTTAATAGTTGATTCTAAGATTTGTATTTGATCTTGTATATGTTTTTACTGTTTGTTCTTTGTTATAGAGCCAAGAAGATTGGAGAAGTGGTTTATCCATACATCTCCGTTTTGGATAGATAACTCTTCATGTTGTTGTTTGTTTAGTGTTTTCCTATTTTCCCAGAAGTGGTTAGAGTCTATGGATTCTTCAATTACATTGAGCTGATTTCTAACGTGCTGTTCCTTCTTTTTCCTTAGTGTATTTCTGTATTGTTTTAGTGATTCACCATAGTGAAGGCACAGACTCAGGTTTTCTGGGTCTCTATGTTTTTGGTTGGACAGGTTTCTCAATTTCTTTCTTAGGTATTTGCACTCTTCATCAAACCATTTGTCATTGTTGTTAATTTTCTTAGGTTGTCTGCTTGACATTTTTTGATTTGATAGGGAAGCTGAGAGGTCAAATATAATGTTTAGGTTTTCTACTGCAAAGTTTACACCTTCACTATTATAGTGAAACATTTTGTCCAGGATGTTGTCTAAAAGTGATTGAATTTGTTGTTGCTTAATTGTTTTTTGGTAGGTTTCCACACTACTTTCCTTCCATCTATAGAATTTATTAATATTATTCAGTTCCTTTGGCTTTGATGCCTCATGGTTGAGTATTGCTCTGTTCAAGTAGACTGTGATCTTGTTGTGATCTGATAGGGGTGTCAGTGGGCTGACTGTGAGCGCTCAGGGACTCTGGGTTGAGGTCAGTGATAAAGTAGTCTACAGTACTACTGCCAAGAGATGAGCTATAGGTGTACCTACCGTAGGAATCCCCTCGAAGCCTACCATTGACTATCAACATATCCAGCGTGTGACAGAGCTGCAGGAGTTTTGACCCGTTTTTGTTGGTTTTGTTGTCGTAGTTGTGTCTAGGGGGGCATACGAGGGAGGAAATGCTGTCACCTCCAGGTAGGTGTTTGTCCCTCTGTCTGCTGAGGGTGTCCGGTTCTTGTCCAGTTCTTGTCTTTCTCTCTCTGTATCTCTCTCTCTCTGTATCTCTGTATCTCTCTCTCTCTCTCTCTCTCTCTCTCTGTCTATCTATCTCTCTGTCTCTCTCTCTGTCTATCTATCTCTTTCTCCCTCTCTCTCTCTTTCTTTCTTTTTCTTTCTCTTCCTCTCTCTTCTCAATCTCTCTCTCTCTTCTTCTTTGTGATTAGCTGATGGTCTTATACAAGCATGGCTTCTCGATCAGACTCATCACTGCAGTGTTGCTAATCCACCTCCATTCACTTACTGTATAGTAGCCTAGGAAGGGAGGAGGGGAGGGAGAGGGAGTGGGAGGGGGAGAGGGAGGGAGAGAGAGACATGGGATTATGAAGAGATGGTGTATATATATATATAATAACATATTGCAAAACTCCTCCAAAATAACCTCCAACCCACTGGCTTGTGTGGGAAGGGTTAAGATGCCTGTACTGTTTACACAGCAAGACGAGATAGATTCAAAACACTCTAGACGGAGGCGTTATGCTCTGGCAGCCTTTGTCAGGGTTCTGAACATCGATGATGATGATGATTATGAATTATTAATGTGGATTAAGGCAGCCCACCACACCTCTCTGGTTCAGAGGGGTTGGGTTAAATGCGGAAGACACATTCAGTTGAATACATTCAGTTGTACAACTGACTAGGTATCCCCCTTTCCTTAATTTAACCTTTATTTAACTAGGCAAGTCAGTTAAGAACAAATTCTTATTTACAATGACGGCCTACTCCGTCCAAACCCCGACGGCGCTGGGCCTATTGTGCGCCGCTATATGGGACTCCCAATCAAAGCCAGCTATGATACAGCCTGGATTCAAACCAGGTACTATGGTGACACCTCTTGCACTGAGATGCAGTGCCTTAGACCGCTGCGCCACTCGGGAGCATAATGACGAATAGATGGCTTGCTCTGAGGGTGATTCAGCCTTGCTCAACTTCCCCTCCAACTGGGACGCTTTAGCCTCTGATGTATGGCAGCCTATAACCCTGTACTACACCTAGAAATTGAGATTATAGAATGTACAGTCAAAAGTTTGGATCAAAACTATGAAATAACACATATTAAATCATATAGTAACCAAAAAAAGTGTTCAATCAAAATATATTTTATATTTGAGATTCTTCAAAGTAGCCACCCTTTGCCTTGGTGACAGCTTTGCACACTCTTGGCATTCTCTCAACCAGCTTCATGAGGTAGTCACCTGAAATGCATTTCAAGTTAATTTGTGGAATTTCTTTCCTTCTTAATGCATTTGAGAGAATAAGTTGTGTTGTGACAAGGTATTGATGGTATACAGAAGATAGCCCTATTAGGTAAAAGACCAAGTCCATATTATGACAAGAACAGCTCAAATAAGCAAAGAGAAACGACAGTCCATCATTACTTTAAGACATGAAGGTCAGTCAATCCAGAACATTTCAAGAAATTTAAAAGTTTCTTCAAGTGCAGTCGCAAAAACCATCAAGCGCTATGATGAAACTGGCTCTCATGAGGACCGCCACAGGAAAGGAAGACCCAGAGTTACCTCTGCTGCAGAGGATAAGTTCATTAGAATTAACTGCACCTCAGATTTCAGCCCAAATAAATGCTTCACAGAGTTCAAGTATCAAACACATCTCAACATCAACTGTTCAGAGGAGACTGTGTGAATCAGGCCTTCATGGTTGAATTGCTACAAAGAAACCACTACTAAAGGACACCAATAATAATAATAAGAGACTTGCTTGAGCCAAGAAACACGAGCAATGGACATTAGACTGGTGGATGATGAGTCCAAATTTGAGATTTTTGGTTCCAACCGCAGTGTCTTTGTGAGACGCAGAGTAGGTGAACGGATGATCTCTGCATGTGTGGTTCCCACCGTGAAGCATGGAGGAGGAGGTGTTATGGTGTGGGGGTGCTTTGCTGGTGACACTGTCTGCGATTTATTTAGAATTCAAGGCACACTTAACCAGCTTGGCTACCACAGCATTCTGCAGCGATATGACATCCCATCTGGTTTGGGCTTAGTGGGACTATCATTTGGGCTTAGTGGGACTATCAACAGGACAAAACATGACTCCAGGCTGTGTAAGCGCTATTTGACCAAGAAGGAGAGTGATGGAGTGCTGCATCAGATGACCTGGCCTCCACAATCACCCGACCTCGACCCAATTGAGATTTGGGATGAGTTGGACTGCAGAGTGAAGGAAAAGCAGCCAACAAGTGCTCAGCATATGTGGGAACTCCTTCAAGACTGTTGGAAAAGCATTCCTCATGAAGCTGGTTGAGAGAATGCCAAGAGTGTACAAAGCTGTCATTAAGGCAAAGGGTGACTACTTTGAAGAATCTAAAATATATTTTGATTTGTTTAACACTTTTTTGGTTACTGCATGATTCCATATGCGTTATTTCATAGTTTTGATGTCTTCACTATTATTCTACAATGTAGAAAGTAGTAAAAATAAAGAAAAACCCTTGATTGAGTAGGTGTGTCCAAACTTTTGACTGCTACTGTAGATGATGTGGAGTACAGAGCCGTGACGGATCTAGATGACCTATTTTTATGACTGCACTCTGAGTGACCTGGTGAGATGAGCTCTATTGGAGTTCTATGGTTGGTGTTGAAGTGGTCCACATGAACTGGGATAGCATTCTGCTGAGTGTGCATTGTGAATGAGTGGTTTTGATCATTCTGCAGCTTCTTTTTATCCTCCTCTGGGAATAATAATGTAATGAAGTTCTCTCTTGAATCTGCAATCCACTTAGAAAATGAAAATGGTTCTTTAAAGCTGAGTTCAAACAGACCATCTGACAAAATGTAGAATGATTTAGACTGAATTTTAACAGTCTAGCAGTATGACTGGGTGAGATTTAGTCAGAATCCTCTGTGAACAGGTTCCAGTGTTCTAAACACAACGGACGAATCGGAACCCGTCCAGTTGAGGTGATTCTAGATTTGATCAGATGGTCTGTATGAACGACAGTCATTCACCTCCACAATGTAAAGCCAGCTTTAGTTTCACCCACTCTCTCAAGAGAGTCTGAGTCAGTCCTTGATTAAAGTGAGAGAATGGAAAGTGTCAGTGCTGCACACCTCCATGGTTATGTCCCAAATGTCACCCTATTCTCCATATAGTGCTCTTCTTTTGCCCACTACTAAAGTAGTGCACTATATAAGGAATAATGTGGAATTTGGGACATACTCCATGACTATTATTAACCCTGTGTCCTCTCATCTAATCTCCTCTCCACTCCTCATCTAATTTCCTCTCCACTCCTCTCCTCTCATCTAATCTCCTCTCCACTCCTCTCTTCTAATCTAATCTCCACTCCTCTCCTCTCCTCTCATCTAATCTCCTCTCCACTCCTCTCTTCTAATCTAATCTCCACTCCTCTCCTCTAATCTCCTCTCCACTCCTCTCTTCTCATCTAATCTCTTCTCCACTCATCTAATCTCCTCTCCACTCCTCTCCTCTCATCTAATCTCCTCTCCACTCCTCTCATCTAATCTCCACTCTTCTCATCTCATCTAATCTCCTCTCCACTCCTCTCCTCTCATCTAATCTCCTCTCCACTCCTCTCATCTAATCTCCACTCTTCTCCTCTCCACTCCTCTCCTCTCATCTAATCTCCTCTCATCGAATCTCCTCTCAACTCCTCTCTTCTAATCTCCTCTCCACTCTTCTCCTCTCATCTAATCTCCTCTCCACTCCTCTCCTCTAATCCCCTCTCCACTCCTCTCTTCTCATCTAATTTAATCTCCTCTCATCTAATCTCCTCTCCAATCCTACCCTCTCATCTAATCTCCTCTCCTCTCCTCTCCTCCAGATGAGGACCCAGACAGTGCTGTGGATGACAGAGACAGTGACTACCGCAGTGAGACCAGTAACAGCATCCCTCCCCCCTACTATACCACGTCTCAGCCCAACGCCTCCGTCCACCAGTACCCCATCAGAGACCAGCAGCACCGCCAGGGGACCCGCCCCTCCTCCTACCCCCCTTCCAACAGCTGTGGCCCCCTCGACTACCACCAGAGGGCCATCAGGTGTGTGTCTCCCCTGCTCCTCTCTGTCTGTATACTCCCTGGTCTCCTGCTCCTCTCTGTCTGTATACTCCCTGGTCTCCTGCTCCTCTCTGTCTGTATACTCCCTGTTCCCCTGCTCCTCTCTGTCTGTATACTCCCTGGTCTCCTGCTCCTCTCTGTCTGTATACTCCCTGGTCTCCTGCTCCTCTCTGTCTGTATACTCCCTGGTCTCCTGCTCCTCTCTGTCTGTATACTCCCTGTTCCCCTGCTCCTCTCTGTCTGTATACTCCCTGGTCTCCTGCTCCTCTCTGTCTGTATACTCCCTGGTCTCCTGCTTCTCTCTGTCTGTATACTCCCTGTTCCCCTGCTCCTCTCTGTCTGTATACTCCCTGGTCTCCTGCTCCTCTCTGTCTGTATACTCCCTGGTCTCCTGCTCCTCTCTGTCTGTATACTCCCTGGTCTCCTGCTCCTCTCTGTCTGTATACTCCCTGTTCCCCTGCTCCTCTCTGTCTGTATACTCCCTGTTCCCCTGCTCCTCTCTGTCTGTATACTCCCTGTTCCCCTGCTCCTCTCTGTCTGTATACTCCCTGGTGTCCTGCTCCTCTCTGTCTGTATACTCCCTGGTGTCCTGCTCCTCTCTGTCTGTATACTCCCTGGTGTCCTGCTCCTCTCTGTCTGTATACTCCCTGTTCCCCTGCTCCTCTCTGTCTGTATACTCCCTGGTGTCCTGCTCCTCTCTGTCTGTATACTCCCTGGTGTCCTGCTCCTCTCTGTCTGTATACTCCCTGGTGTCCTGCTCCTCTCTGTCTGTATACTCCCTGTTCCCCTGCTCCTCTCTGTCTGTATACTCCCTGGTGTCCTGCTCCTCTCTGTCTGTATACTCCCTGTTCCCCTGCTCCAGCTCAGTGCTTACCTTGCAGGTATGTTCCTCTCAGCCTGAGGAAAAGACACACTACCCTGACTGTGTCCCCCCTGACTGTGTCCCCCCTGACTGTGTCCCCCCTGACTGTGTCCCCTGACTTTGTCCCGTGAGTGTGTCCCCTGACTGTGTCCCCTGATTTTGTCCCGTGAGTGTGTCCCCCCTGACTGTGTCCCCTGACTTTGTCCTGTGAGTGTGTCCCCTGACTGAGTCCCCTGATTTTGTCCCGTGAGTGTGTCCCCTGACTGTGTCCCCTGACTTTGTCCCGTGAGTGTGTCCCCTGACTGAGTCCCCTGATTTTGTCCCGTGAGTGTGTCCCCTGACTGTGTCCCCTGATTTTGTCCCGTGAGTGTGTCCCCTGACTGAGTCCCCTGACTGTGTCCCCTGACTTTGTCCCGTGAGTGTGTCCCCTGACTGAGTCCCCTGATTTTGTCCCGTGAGTGTGTCCCCTGACTGTGTCCCCTGATTTTGTCCCGTGAGTGTGTCCCCTGACTGTGTCCCCTGACTGTGTCCCCTGACTGAGTCCGCTGCTCGCTGCTTCTTGTGCATTATTCAACAAACAATCTCATGGTCAATACTGCACAAACGTTTTGATGTGTGTGAGTGTGTGTATCCTCTCCTTCTCTCTTCATTGCTCTCCCTTTTCCCCCTCCCTCCCTCTCTCTCCCTCTCCCTCCCTCTCTCCCCTCTCTCTCCCTCTCCCCCTCTCTCCCTCTCCCCCTCACCCCCTCTTCTCCCCGTCACTCTCCCTCTCTCCTCCTCTCCCCGTCTCTCCCTCTCCCTCTCCCCATCTCTCTCTCCCCCTCTCTCCCTCTCCCCCTCTCTCCTCTCCTTCTCTCTTCAATGCTCACCCCCTCTTCCTCTCTCCCTCTCCCCCCTCTCCCCCTCTCTCCCTCTCCCCCCTCTCCCCCTCACCCCCCACTTCCCCCTCTCTCCCCATCTCTCTCCCTCTCCCCCTCTTCCCCCTCTCCCCCTCTCCCCCTCACCCCCCTCTTCCCCCCTCTCTCCCCCTCTCTCCCTTCCTCTACCCCTTCTCTCTCTCCCCCTATGTCCCCCCTCTCTCCCTCTCTCTCCATTCTTTCTTTAATAGCCTCATTTATCATGGAGTATAAATACTCCTCCTGTGTTTGTTCCCTGCGAGGATGCTTGTTCTTTTTCATTTGTCAGCTTTCTGTTCTGCTCTATTTCCCTCTCTCTCTCTCTCGTTTTCTCTTTCCTTCTCTCTCTTTCTCCTTCTCTCTCTCTCTTTCTCCTTCTGTCTCTCTCTCATTTATTTCTCTCTGTCTGACACTGCTGTTTTGCTTACCTCTTATTGATTAACCATCAGTTTAGTGGGTTTTACCTTTACAGTCAGGTGTTATAGCAGAGCGTTTTACCATTGCTCAGGGATGCTCTGGGTATTGTGTACTTTACGGAAGTGTCTGTCTGTCTGTCCCTCCATGTTAATGACTATTTCTTACTCTTCCTTTCCTTCCTCATTTCCCACTTCCTCCCTCCTCCACCTTTCTCTCGTCCTGTCTCTACTTCCTCCCTCCTCCACCTTTCTCTCGTCCTGTCTCTACTTCCTCCCTCCTCCACCTTTCTCTCGTCCTGTCTCTACTTACTCCCTCCTCCACCTTTCTCTCGTCCTGTCTCTACTTCCTCCCTCCTCCACCTTTCTCTCGTCCTGTCTCTACTTCCTCCCTCCTCCACCTTTCTCTCGTCCTGTCTCTACTTCCTCCCTCCTCCACCTTTCTCTCGTCCTGTCTCTACTTCCTCCCTCCTCCACCTTTCTCTCGTCCTGTCTCTACTTCCTCCCTCCTCCACCTTTCTCTCGTCCTGTCTCTACTTCCTCCCTCCTCCACCTTTCTCTCGTCCTGTCTCTACTTCCTCCCTCCTCCACCTTTCTCTCGTCCTGTCTCTACTTCCTCCCTCCTCCACCTTTCTCTCGTCCTGTCTCTACTTCCTCCCTCCTCCACCTTTCTCTCGTCCTGTCTCTACTTCCTCCCTCCTCCACCTTTCCTCTCGTCCTGTCTCTACTTCCTCCCTCCTCCACCTTTCTCTCGTCCTGTCTCTACTTCCTCCCTCCTCCACCTTTCTCTCGTCCTGTCTCTACTTCCTCCCTCCTCCTACCTTTCTCTCGTCCTGTCTCTACTTCCTCCCTCCTCCACCTTTCTCTCGTCCTGTCTCTACTTCCTCCCTCCTCCACCTTTCTCTCATCCTGTCTCTACTTCCTCCCTCCTCCACCTTTCTCTCGTCCTGTCTCTACTTCCTCCCTCCTCCACCTTTCTCTCATCCTGTCTCTACTTTCTCCCCTCCTCCACCTTTCTCTCGTCCTGTCTCTACTTCTCCCTCCTCCACCTTTCTCTCGTCCTGTCTCTACTTCCTCCCTCCTCCACCTTTCTCTCGTCCTGTCTCTACTTCCTCCCTCCTCCACCTTTCTCTCGTCCTGTCTCTACTTCCTCCCTCCTCCACCTTTCTCTCGTCCTGTCTCTACTTCCTCCCTCCTCCACCTTTCTCTCGTCCTGTCTCTACTTTCTCCCTCCTCCACCTTTCTCTCGTCCTGTCTCTACTTCCTCCCTCCTCCACCTTTCTCTCGTCCTGTCTCTACTTCCTCCCTCCTCCACCTTTCTCTCGTCCTGTCTCTACTTCCTCCCTCCTCCACCTTTCTCTCGTCCTGTCTCTACTTCCTCCCTCCTCCACCTTTCTCTCATCCTGTCTCTACTTCCTCCCTCCTCCACCTTTCTCTCATCCTGTCTCTACTTCCTCCCTCCTCCACCTTTCTCTCGTCCTGTCTCTACTTTCTCCCTCCTCCACCTTTCTCTCGTCCTGTCTCTACTTCCTCCCTCCTCCACCTTTCTCTCGTCCTGTCTCTACTTCCTCCCTCCTCCACCTTTCTCTCGTCCTGTCTCTACTTCCTCCCTCCTCCACCTTTCTCTCGTCCTGTCTCTACTTCCTCCCTCCTCCACCTTTCTCTCGTCCTGTCTCTACTTCCTCCCTCCTCCACCTTTCTCTCGTCCTGTCTCTACTTCCTCCCTCCTCCACCTTTCTCTCATCCTGTCTCTACTTTCTCCCTCCTCCACCTTTCTCTCGTCCTGTCTCTACTTCCTCCCTCCTCCACCTTTGTCTCGTCCTGTCTCTACTTTCTACCTCCTGTTACTTCTCTCTACCCTGTCTCTCACTCTTCCTCTCTTCTTTTGCCCTCTCTTCTCCTTCTCCTCCTCCTCCCTCTCCTCTCCAGCCCTACGGGGAGCTATGCGTCATCGGCAGAGTTGAGTCGCTGCAGCAGCCAGCTGAGTGAGGAGGAGTACGGGCCGGAGTACAGAGAGAGGGATCCTTACGATGAGAATGACTCCTACCACTCCTGTCACTCCTCTGTCACCTACAGCAAGGGCTCTCCCGACTGGGACCCTGACGAAACCCAGGGGGGGTACAGCGATGAGGGGGGCTACAGTAAGGACGGGGGGGAGGAGGGGGCCCTCTATGAGGAGGATGACGGGGGCCTGTATGAGGAAGAGGGGACATATGAAGGAGAGGAGGGGGAGATTTATGACGATGAGGATTACCTTCTGGACGGGACCCTCAGTGAGGATATGGAGGTCCCCTACACCTCCACCCCCACCAGCACGGCACCCCCCACACTCCACGTCCCCGGTGCTTCTAGACCCCCCCTGGAAAAACAGCCTTCTCTGCATCAACATCAGGCGCCACCCGGCCAGCCGCCCAGCCAAGCCCCAAATCAAGCCCACCCTCCGGCCATGGCTCCAGGAGGACAGCCCCTGGGTCAGCCACCCACCCAGGCCCCTCAACCACAGTCTCAGCCCCAGCCAGTCCCCGGCCCAGCACCAGCCCAGTCCTTCTTCTCCATGGCAAAGCCCTTCTCAGCAGCAGTAACAGGCCTGGCCTCATCTTTTCTGTCTTCTGGACTCCCCACTGCCCAACCTGCCCAGGCTCACCCCCCAGGCTCACAACCCCAGCCCCAGTCTGCCTCCACCATTCCCCCGTCTCACCCCGCCACCGGCGTCCCTTCCCCTCAGGGCACCCAGTCCACAACCGCTGGCCCTCCCTCCCAGCCAACCCCCTCCACTGGCCCTCCCTCCCAGCCAACCCCCTCTCAGGCCCAGCCCCCTGCCCAAACAACCCCCCAATCAGAGGGCCCCGATTCCAAACCCCCCCTGCCGGAGGACCAACGCCTTCTAGAGGAAGACGAACCCCTTCCACCCGAGGTTAGGATCCCTACCCCCATAGAGGAGGAACCCCCCATGGAAGACGAGGAGCTGAGGTTTGACGAGAGCCGCCCCCCCACCCCCCTAGAGGAGGTTGAGCCCATCCCTGAGAGGTAAACCCCCCTCCCAAATCTCTCATCTTTTAGCCTTTCTGTTCTATGGGAGCAACAGGGGCATTTGTTTTATTCGGCCACCATATTGGATGGACTGTGAAAAGAACATGGATATGCGTCTGAAATGACCCCCTATTCCCTATATAGTGCACTATCTTTGACCAGTATTCCCTATATAGTGCACTACCTTTGACCAGTATTCCCTATATAGTGCACTACCTTTGACCAGTATTCCCTATATAGTGCACTACCTTTGACCAGGGAGAGGGCCATTTGGGACCCAGACATGGAGTTGTTCTCAGTCCTGTTTTTGTCCCTGTAGTCATCCTGTAGATGAGGAGCCTAAGGAGCCGGTGGACCCATCGCTGCGGGCTAGAGAGAACTGGCTACGAATCATAAACAGGGTCCAACAGCAGCTTCAGGAGGTAAGATCTCACACTCAAACCTTATTCCCCAGTCCCATCCTACTGTCCCAGTCCCATCTTACTGTCCCAGTCCCTCCTACTGTCCCAGTCCCATCCTACTGTCCCAGTCCCATCCTACTGTCCCAGTCCCATACAACTGTCCCAGTCCCTCCTACTGTCCCAGTCCCATACAACTGTCCCAGTCCCATGTTACTGTCCCAGTCCCATATTACTGTCCCAGTCCCATACAACTGTCCTAGTCCCTCCTACTGTCCCAGTCCCATATTACTGTCCCAGTCCCATATTACTGTCCCAGTCCCATATTACTGTCCCAGTCCCATACTACTGTCCCAGTCCCATAGTACTGTCCCAGTTCCATACAACTGTCCCAGTCCCATACAACTGTCCCAGTCCCATAGTACTGTCCCAGTCCCTCCTACTGTCCCAGTCCCATCCTCCATTTAGCAGACGCTCTTATCCAGAGCGACTTACAGTAGTGAATGCATACATTTCATACAATTTCATACATTATTTTTTATTTTTTTTCCTGTGCTGGCCCCCCGTGGGAATCGAACCCACAACCCTGGTGTTGCAAACACCATGCTCTACCAACTGAGCTACAGGGAAGGCTGTCCCAGTCCCTCCTACTGTCCCAGTCCCATCCTACTGTCCCAGTCCCATACTACTGTCCCAGTCCCAGTCCCATCCTACTGTCCATATCCCCAGCCCTGTACCCCATTCTCTTGCCCTATACACCAGCCCTATACCCAATCCTCTTGCACAATCCCCAGCCCTATACCCAATCCTCTTGCCATATACACCAGCCCTATACCCAATCCTCTTGCCCTATACACCAGCCCTATACCCAATCCTCTGGCACAATCCCCAGCCCTATACCCAATCCCATCCTACTGTCCCAGTCCCTCGTACTGTCCCAGTCCCATACAACTGTCCCAGTCCCATACAACTGTCCCAGTCCCTCCTACTGTCCCAGTCCCATATTACTGTCCCAGTCCCATATTACTGTCCCAGTCCCATACTACTGTCCCAGTCCCATACAACTGTCCCAGTCCCATACTACTGTCCCAGTCCCATACAACTGTCCCAGTCCCATAGTACTGTCCCAGTCCCTCCTACTGTCCCAGTCCCATCCTACTGTCCCAGTCCCATACTACTGTCCCAGTCCCTCCCACTGTCCCAGTCCCATACTACTGTCCCAGTCCCAGTCCCATACAACTGTCCCAGTCCCATACAACTGTCCCAGTCCCATACAACTGTCCCAGTCCCAGTCCCATACTACTGTCCCAGTCCCAGTCCCATACAACTGTCCCAGTCCCAGTCCCATACAACTGTCCCAGTCCCAGTCCCATACAACTGTCCCAGTCCCAGTCCCATACTACTGTCCCAGTCCCAGTCCCATACAACTGTCCCAGTCCCAGTCCCATACAACTGTCCCAGACCCAGTCCCATACAACTGTCCCAGTCCCAGTCCCATACAACTGTCCCAGTCCCATACAACTGTCCCAGTCCCAGTCCCATACAACTGTCTCAGTCCCAGTCCCATACAACTGTCCCAGTCTCAGTCCCATACTACTGTCCCAGTCCCATTCTACTGTCCCAGTCCAGGTCCCATACTACTGTCCCAGTCCCAGTCCCATACTGCTGTCCCAGTCCAGGTCCCATACTACTGTCCGTATCCCCAGCCCTGTACCCCATTCTCTTGCCCTATACACCAGCCCTATACCCAATCCTCTTGCACAATCCCCAGCCCTATACCCAATCCTCTTGCCCTATACACCAGCCCTATACCCAATCCTCTTGCACAATCCCCAGCCCTATACCCAATCCTCTTGCCCTATACACCAGCCCTATACCCAATCCTCTTGCCCTATACACCAGCCCTATACCCAATCCTCTTGCACAATCCCCAGCCCTATACCCAATCCTCTTGCCCTATACACCAGCCCTATACCCAATCCTCTTGCCCTATACACCAGCCCTATACCCAATCCTCTTGCCCTATACACCAGCCCTATACCCAATCCTCTTGCCCTATACACTAGCCCTGTACCCCATCCTCTTGCCCTATACACCAGCCCTACCCCCATCTTGTAGTCATCCCTGACCCCATGTAGCATACCTAACCAGCCTTGTTTCCAGATCCAGCCTGCACCCCAGTCCCATCCGTAGTGCTTTTTCCAGATGAAGGAGGAAGAGAGGGACAGTAGTAGACATTCTAAAAGTCTCTGAAGTACTTTTTGCAGAGCTTTGAAAAATGAATGTGATATGCATTATTTACTGCCAAAGCCGGGTGGATGGGTTCCCGATGTGCATTTAGATACAGCAGTGCAGACCTAATGTGTCTTACGCAGTATACAATTAATATTTTAAATGATCTGAAGATACATTTTATATAGATGGTGGTGCACATTTGCCCTTGGTATGGAAAATAACTCACTCAACTCTGTCTTTCAGTCTCACAGAACTGCTAAAATAATTGATTTGAACCTTTACTTTGGCTTGATTGATTTGTTTATTAGTTTGCTCACATTTATTCACATATCATTTTGCTAATCATTATTTTTGAATAGAATGAATAATCACTTTCTTTGATGTTTATGTTGGTGTTTGTCACTGTGTTTATTTTTCGGTATTTTGTTGATTTCCCTTATCACCCCTTTTTTGTTTGTTTTTTCGTCCCACTACTTTGTTTTCTTTCCAGTTTCATGTCATTGTCATAGCGATACTCACATGCACTCTGGTCGGCCATGATTGGAGCAGATTGACAGGTGGGTACACAGTGATTGGTTGTTCAAGATAATGGATGACCTGTTGGCCAATGATGTTTCAGTAATGTCCTGCTGTGCTCACATTCATTTTCGCTTTAATTTAACCTTTTCCATTTCACTTCACAACAACTACGTTGCATAATCTAAGACAATGTTTCCTTGTTAGAATTTCATGGATACTCTGCACATTCATTATTATGATTTTACAACTGTAACAATCTCTCAGCAAAGCCCGTAGAACGTAACTACAGTCAGGTGAATTTAGCAAGAAACTTTCCCATCAATATCTTTGTAGTGTTGCCTGCTAAATCAATCCATAATATACTTGTTTATACCTCTTCATGTTTTGACGCAGTATGCAGTTTGACTTGATTTTGCTTTCAGTAGTTCTTCATGGGTTTATGATCATTCTGACTGTGCAGATTCAAGCTGGCCTTAGATAAAACCAAACAAACAGAGTCATGATGTGGGAGGCAGAATCCCAAGGTTAAATGAGTAATAACTCTCTCTCTCTCTCTCCGTGTCACTCTTTCTGTATCGTTCTCTTTCTCTCTCTCTCTCTCTCTGTCTCTGTCTCTGTCTCTGTCTCTCTCTCTCTCTCTCTCTCTCTCTCTCTCTCTCTCTCTCTCTCTCTCTGTCACTCTTTCTGTATCGTTCTCTTTCTCT